>NC_031773.1:29715829-29799697 GCF_001522545.3 Parus major | reverse complement strand
AGTTGTGTGAGGGTTTTGTTTGTTTGGGGTTTTTTTTAGTTTGGTGTAATTTTGGTTAGGTTTTTTTTTTGCATTTGCATTTGCTGATATTCTAGCATGCATCTCAGTATGACAGTTTTTGAAGTTTCCAGGTTTCTAAGATCTCAATCTGAAACAAGTTATCACTAATTAATATAGGTAGTATAGAAACACCTAAAGGATGAGGAGAATCAGATGAGAGTTCTTGTCCCACTACCTATTACTATCTGCTCTTTGGTGAGGACGCAAGTGGTACAGACAGTAAACTAAATCCATAGATGTACAAAGATGTAAATCCTAGCAGAAATCTGAAGAATATTAAGATATCACAATATCAGTAGTAACAAACATTTGTAAATCTTGGAAGAAAAATGTAATACTGTTAATTTTTTTCTACCAATTCTCAGACATATTTCCTCAGAACAGGTTCCTTCTAAAATGTGAAATAGATGTTCAGCTCTTGCCACAATCCCAGAGAAAAGTAGTCCTAATTTTCAGGGCTGTCCCATGTAAACTACATAAATTCATTAGGTGATGCCCTTTTAGCTTAAAAATTTCTGAGGTTTTTACCTTTAGTCTACTATGTATGCTCAGAAGTGGAAAATGGATGCTTATCTCTCCCCAGTTCCTCTTATTTAATGGGTGAGCTGGATTGGTACTTGAACTCAGCTAGAAGTCCCCAGAGAAGAGTGAAATGTTAATTGTGGCCAGGACTATAATTGACCACATCTAACCCTATGGTAGCATAGAGTGCATAACTGCTTAGTTGCTACAATACCCACTCTCAGGAAGTGAGAGAAATGAAATTTATTTCTGAGTTATCCCAAGGGAGTAAATGCACATGTCCAGCACACCAGTGGCAAGGTACCAAGCAAGAGGGTAACTTGGAGATCACATCCTCTGGGATGTGCAGGCTGGAGTGACAAGGCTAGGAGAAGAGCAGGTTGGAGATGCCCCTGCTGCAGCCCATGTTTGAAGCTGGACTCTCGGTTTGGAGGGGCAGGGCTGGGCTTCTGTCCCCGACTCCCAGTGCCACTTGTGTTCACCAGTGACAGTTTAATATAAAACGCCTACGCATCTCAAGATTCAGCTGCATAATATCTGTTCTGACCTGACCATTCTTTCAGCATCCAGCACAATAATTTTTCATCTTGTCTTGGTAATACAGAAACAGGAGATTAAATGGATAAAGGCCTAAGTTATCTCCATTGAATTCAGTGGCAGAGCTCAAATTTAAGTGACACCAGTAAACAAACTTAAATTATGAATGCAGATCTGCAATGTAAGTTAATGGCAAAAGTGAGATTAGAAAAGATAAACTGTTGGCAGCATTTACACACAGACAAACCACTCATACTTCTGAGACATAACTCCACTTACGCAAAACTGTGATCACTAAAAATGTCATGGAACAACTGGGACCATTACAGTAATATTTCTAAAATGTAAAAAAAAAATAATAAAAAAAATAAAATCCTGAATTTGGTAGAGGCTACAAACTTGAAATATGGTCATGATACCATATTTTTTGCCAAGTGACAAAGTTTTGATTAATCCTGAAACACCAATGTAACCAGAATTCAATTTCTTTTGTTTTACCTATGTCTGACTGTAGCCATATTGAATATGTTGCCTTGCATAGCCACTCTTGCAAGATATGATATTTTTCCACCTCAGATTTTTCCATACAGATGGAGAAGCATAACTCTGATTTTTTGTGCTGTGTCACAGGTATCTTCTGTGCTGTGAAAATGGCCAAAAAAAATAGACAGAAACCTCTTACCTGCTTTTATATTTTCTATTTAATACAGATATGAACAATCCTACACTCAGTATTAGCACTGAATTTGATAGAGAGACTGTTTTGCAGATCTGGATTCAAGCACATAAAATCTTTGGTGACAGCATGTAAATCCAGGGTTCTGTATCCCAGAACCTGCTGCAGAAGCATTCTCTGTAGAAGTCAGGTGACTGAGGTACTTGAGGGAGGACAGTCACAAGATGAGCATCCTTGATCACAGCACAGTACAAAAGTAATACTCTAGATGAAACTCTTTTGCAGGTACACCATGAAGGTCCAGGGAAGCATAAGTTTAGTTGCAGTCCAGGGAAGCATAAGTTTAGGTCCTATGTTGATGCAGGACTCCATGCAGCAAGCATATACCTGCAGTTGAAATGAAGCTGCAGCATTCATGCTGGAACTAAGCTGTGAACATTGCAATTGTCAGCACTGTGGCTGGCAAGTAGGGAGAGAGAGGTGGATGCACAAATCCTCATACAGACAGTCTAAATCTTGTTATTTAGTATAAAATAGATGAGTCAAAACCCAGGATACCTCTTTCCATATGACTGACTAACCACCAGACTCTAAAGCCAGGTTTGTATGGCTCACTGACTTGTGAAATTGCATGCTCCAGCTCCACAAGAAGGGCCTGTGAGCACTTTGTGTGTCTTCTTGCTGCTCTGCCCTTCACCCTCTGTCAGTGTATGGCTTAGGGGTTCACATTTCCCTGGGAGGGAGGTGGCAGACATGAATATGAATTCTTTCAGGGTAAGAAGCATAATTAATTAAGTGCTTCATTTGCAACTGCTATAATCCCCACACTTTTATGTAAAAAGGTCCAGTCAATAACTTTCAGATGAAAAGCTGAATCCTGCTCAATTACTTAAGGGAATGGTTTCACGTTTCCAGTGCAGGGGGAAGGGGAGCAAGTGGCAGATCTCAAACAGACAGAAGCACTTTTTGGCCGACATTCATTGAGCACCTAAGTATATGTCAGTTTAATATATGTCTGACTTCTCCAGTGAACCTGAGCAGGTCTCTGCACAGTATAAGGATCTGGGGTTCCATGTGAAGTATCTGTTTCCCCAGGCTTGTCAGGGGAAATTAACTGAAATTTTTGGATTTCATTCTATGCTTTGCAGGCAAAACAGTTAAGAGCCATGCTTCATTTATAAATAACTGCTTATTTTATTCAACTGAGATACTCTTTTAGTATTATCAAGCACAGCAATATATTTGAAAATAGAAAATACTGATATTTTAGAGAATTAAAACAGAGATTAGATTATGTTTATTATATATTATTTATATTGTTCTATTCTATTCTATTATTTATTATATTATTCATGGCAATTAACATGAAGTAATTTGCCAAATTTTCATTTTGTGAGAGTTAGGGAGGGAGAAGATTAAGCCAGATGACATGAACTGTCAGAGACATTTTCCATGTATTGCCCACCAATGCAGAGGTTAATTCAAGGAAGCAGAACATGCCACAGACTCTGATTTGTAGCTATAAAGTCATAGTTGGGATATGTTTGTGAACAGCTTATATTAAATGCAGATAGTTTTATATAATGCTGAATACATAGTAATCTGCTTTTTGAATCAGAAAGCCAGAATCAACAATTCTCTCCTCTTTCAGCTGACTCTTAAGAGTCATTTGTCTAACCAGACAAACCAATAAGAGAATCATGTTTTCCAAGTGATTTTGCTCTATTGACTTGGGTTACATTTTCTCAACAACCCTTCTTGTCATTAAACTCAAGTAGCTGTTTGATGATACAGTAAATCCGGATTAGGGATTTTAGTACCACACTCTAAAAATACCTTGGCTACAGAATAAAAAATGTCCTCTAACATAGCCTGAACTCAATCTTCTGCAAATTTGTTAAAACCAAACCAAAGCTGAGGTTCTTGTTATGCTGTCAGGCTTTATGCAGAATTGGGTGTTGTTTGTCACTCCACTCTAATTTTGTGCCAGATCAGGTAGCATTTTGCAGCACCTGCAGCTGCCAGAAAGTCTGGATAGAAGCATAATGTCAACATACTTTGTTTGTTGTGTGCTCTGGGTAATTCAGCATAGATGTGATTGTTTGCACATAACTAATCCATATCCTATTTGTACTGCTGAGTCACCTGGTAAAGCAGAGGCTCTGTAAGAGACATCACGAAAGCAAAATCTTATTTACCCACCAAGGGAATGGAAAGGAAATACAACAGAGTGTAAGCAAAACAGAAATTAATTATAAAACCTACAGGAGCTTAAGGATGCCAGCAACATCTTTTATGAATATCTGCACTCAGTGAGATTGCACTTAACACACACCTGGTGCACATACCCATAGCCAATGCCTATAGCCAGAGAAGGTCCAAGGAATTGGTCTTGCCATGTGAGAATATCTGCCTGACCCAGCATGTCTAGCACTGGACAAACCGCGTGCTGACTCTGAGGATCTCCTCAGAATAGCAACCCAAGTGTTTGCCCATGTGAGCTACCACTTGGAAAGAGTCCTGTGAAATACCTGCATGATTTACCCTTCACATTTATGTATAAGTGTGGTGAAAAGTCCTGTTTCACTAAACTTAAATTGGAAGAACAATACCCTCCTCCTCTTTTTAGAAAAGGGAGTTTGATGGAAAAAAAAATTTAAAAAAAACCCACAACCACCTTTTCAGAATTATAAACCTTTAAATATTGACTGCACACTGGAAGAATGAATGTGTTTTTTCCTTATTCTTTGTAGCTGTCTTTTTTTTTCAATGCTTTGAAGTCTTGGTCCATTTGTTAAGAAAATCCCTTTATTTTCATCAGGCTTCCCACTGCTGTAGGACAACATGCCACTTCCCTTATCTTTTTCATCCTCCCTCTCCCAAATACATCCTAGAACATTTCTTCTTATTAGAGAGGCTAGTGCAATACTCCAGTATTAGTTTTTTTATGTGCACAACTTGGAAAGTGCCTTAGAGTGGCACACTACTGGATCTGTTCCTTTCTAGATGAAGCAAATCAAACTTCAATGTCCTGCTGCTTTGGATTCTGATCACTCTTGTATTCACAGAAAAAAAAACCAAAACCAACAAACCAAAATCTCTGCTAAAAGTTTCTTATTGATAAACCGAGCTGAGAATATATATTGAAGACATTACTGAAGCCAGTTGAAGTAACCCACTCAAAGAAAATAGTTAGCTTTTATTTCAGTGTGCTGTATTCATTTGAGGTTAGTCGTTAAATACAGAAGATTTCCATGTAATAAAAGTATTTGTGTGGATGATCCCTGTCTACTTGCTGTTAGTAGGGATTTTGCAAGATGCAATTTTCAAGCATTCAAAGCAGCAGACTATCTTATTGAGACTATTATCAAAAGTTCATTAAATTAGGGGTGTTGACTGTAATACAACATAACTGCCATTCCTGATTTCTTATGTTTTTTCTGTGCTGGGAGAGGAATGTCTTACTGGAGAAACTAATACCTCTGCTGTTCCAAGAACACAAATTGATTTTATTATCTGAATATCCTGTACATGTAGAAAATAACTAACTATATAATCCCACCTCATGGTCCACGTGCTAATGTACAGGAAATAAGAAAAGGGAGAAATCTTACTGTTCTTCTGTAATACATTTATTATGATGACATTAGAGTAGGCCAGATGTAACACAGGACAGAAGGATGAGGAATCACATAGACATCACTTTGATATTCACAGGAATTCACATATACCAGTGTCTGAGGTTTTCAGCTCTGACTGTCCGGTGGAGTTACTGCCTCCACACTCCCATTAGGACCACAGTGCTTTCTCTCTTGTGCTTCCCAGGGAGTCACACTTGGTGCTCTGCTTAAGCTGGTCCTGCTTAAGCCATTCATTGTCCATACTGCCCTCAGTCAGATCCTTTCCTTTCTATCCTTCCCAAGTTCTTGCCTTGTCACAGCTCCAGCCTGTCACCTCTGTTTTCCCTTCTCTCTAAAGAAGAAAATACCAAGAGGCAATTTGTCTACAAGAGCAATGAAGTATTTAATAGCAAGTGAAATGATGGATTTGATAAAGGTAACACATGTAAATAAATCAAATATTATTTGACAGGACACCAGACAATGTTATGAACAGTAAACTAGAATGCCATAAAGTCAATAGAGCACACAGAACAGATTAGAAACCAGCAGCTCTTGAAATGCAACTATAAACATGAAGTAATTTTTGAGTAAAGTCCTACAGGGACAATCTTTGACCCTAATTTGCATATATATTTTAATTAACAGGTTAAATGAGGAAAAAACCCAACAACTCAGATATCACTACAGATGCTTTTGGCACTTTTGTGAGAGGAATGGTGAAAAAAAACCAATAAATCTGCTTTACCAGCATTGTTTTATGTCATTTGCTTAGGAAATGATACAAATTTTGCCATAATCAAAAGTTAAGTCATGTACTTAATCAGGAAGACTAACCAACTGCTCTCCCAGGACTGGAGAAGGGGAACCAAGAGGAGGAGACTTCGACTGGACTTGAGGCCCTGGCAAGTTAGACTTCCCAAAGTGATGGTTGCAAAAAAAAAAGACAATCGAGCTCATTGACATATAAATGGGGATAATGGTTTGAAGTGGGAAGATTTCTCTGTGGTATGCTGCAGCTGAATCATACTTGAAGCAATAATTAATATACAGCAAACGAGATGCCTTTGTTATGCATGAGGTCAGATGAACAGTCCCTTCTGGTCTTAAAATATATTAATTTATGTATAGGGGAAAAAAATACCCTCACAAAGTTTTATCCAACCTGAGACAATCAGTGGAGTGCACAAGGAATAGTAATTAATTTTCTAGTTATTATTTTAACAAGAATATTGCAAAGCAAATCTCAATAATTTTTTAAATAATTCAAAGTTTTCCAAACTGGAAATACCAACATTTCAACTGTTAAAAACTTTGCATTCCTGTCTTTTCCCGTTCCCCCTCCCTTTCACCAGTGAATGAATGATGCACAGGGATTTCACTCCATTTCTAGTTCTGGTTCTCCCGCCCCCTTCTCTCTCTATTATTCTCAGGAATTCCTCATTTTTGAAAATGTTACAGAGCAGTTCTAGGAAAACTGAAGGTCTCCAGTCTCCAGTCCCTGGCTGTTTCCCCCTAGCTCTCTCTGAGCAGCCCTGCCTCTCACAAGCTACCAAAACCCACACAGAGCAGCAGCCAGAAACCCACAGTCCCACCACCTTCTCCCTCCCCTCTCCACCCTTTGCTGGTGGCTGGCAAGAGCTTAGCTTAGGAGCAACTCCTGCAACCCACCACCACCTGCACTCTTCTCCAAGGAAAAGGATCTGGAAGTTTTATGGGACGATTCAAAATGGCTACAGCAGTTAGGAAAACCTGTGCGTCTGCATTTCTCTCCTTTTTCCTGTCTTCAATGAGGCGTTATATCACAAATGCAGATTGTCTTGAAGAGTAAAAACAAATGAGGAACCTTGCACATGTCCATAGAGTGAAATCCAGACTGCCCAATAAAAGGATCAGCAATAAGTTAATGATTCCTCCAAACCAGGATTTAATCATGTACTCACAGGGTATTAAAAAAAAAAATTAAAAAAAAATTCACAGTGCTATCTTCAGACAATTTGCTAATATTCAGTATGTAAAGTTTTCTTTTGAGTTGTCTGGCAAGAGAGTGGGGGAAATGCAGATTTTACCATTAGAGGCATTTTGGAGTAGTTTTATCAACAGTTGGATTATGAATGTGTGAAAATATCACTCTAATCCTTTCAAACTGCTATTTAATTGGTATTTAATAAGAAACCTAACATTTAAAAGATGAAAAGGTATCACAGAAAGAGTTTTCTTAAACTAGCACAATCTGGCATTGAGGAATTTGGAAGGTGTTTTATATGGATTTTTGTGGGTTTTAGCTGGGTGGCTAAAGTATACTACATTAATTTTGAGTCTGCACTTACAGACTGCAGCAAAGTGAAGAGTAAATAATTAGGTTTGTTTGCTCTCTGAATTGTGATACTCTTGGTCTTTCATTGATTTAAAGGTATGTTGATCATATATTATGCTTTGACAGCACCTGCCAATCCAAGATCTCAAATGCTTTATAGTAGTCATTTAGCAAAACCTACAGAATATTTCTCCTTCTTTAAGCCAGATACTATAATGCGGAAAATTCAAATACTTCATATGCACTAATGAAAAAAAAATGCATGATAATGAAAAATAATCTTCTGTTGTGACAGGTGTTAGGAATCTTTTTTTGTATACAGAGGAGAAAATAAAACCAGTAGAAAAGTTGATAGCCACACTCAGTTAGCAGGAATGCAAACATGAACAAACTACAGCCACTCCAGCAGTAACCACGACTGGAATATGGATTTTGAGAGATGCTCAGTACCCAGTAGTTCCTGTGCTTCTTCAAGTAAATGCCCAAATAAAACCAACCAGAGCTATAGTTCATACCAAAAGCCATCTGCCAGTTCCCTTCTTTACCTTCTAAACCAGTTTTCTCCTGGTCAGAGATTACAGGATGTGAAAGGCTTGTTTCTGCTGTGATGGTAATGGGAAAATGTGGTAAGGAGAGACCAAGAGAGGAGCATGCGCTGCTCCAGGCAATGCTAATGTGGGGGCCATTCATTAGCTCAGTAGCCTTCCCTGACATAAATCTGCCCTGATCTGTTAACATTTGCTAATATGTAGTTTACTGTAATTAATTAGAAAAAATTGTACCAGCTAAATTGCCTGTGAAGATGCAGTTTCTGTTTGCAAGCCTTGAGCTGCCTATTTGGTTCATTGGCCTGTTCATTGCTCTGCCCTGTGTGGCACCCTGCACCACCAGCCCCAGACCCCCCCCACTGCTTCAGATCCACACCCAGGAGGTCTGTGCAAAACAAAATCCCAACCATCGAGTTTCACTCGGTTTTATTCTGAAATCATGCAAAACCAGACACCTTATTTTTAGAGAAGGTAGTGAATGGTTCGCAGATCCCAGACAACCTGGGCTGAGATTTGGAGTAGGCAGGTCAAGACTGAGATGTTAAGCCAAGACAGTACTCCGAGAAGATCAAGCTCTTTTGCAAGTGGGTACAGTAAATTGTTGATGCATATGCTGCCATCAGCACCGTTGACCACAGAATCTAATTGAATAAGCTGAAAATTTAAACAGTTGCTCCTTAACCTGTTCCTTTTCTTAGGATGAAGTCTGACATGGCAGACAACAAAAGGAAGGGGTAACTACTTTTTGCAATTGGCTGTGAATTCCCTTACAGCACTGATTCACATGATGCATGTGAGCAGATTTAAGAAGCTAGGCAAGAAGAAAAATTTTTTTCCCTCCATGGGTTTAGAATGCTGATGATCCAGAAAGCTGAACCCAGTTCATTTAAGAGTCAGACAACTCACTCAAGTGAACCAAACCATCAACGATTATGAAAGAAGTGTGTTGCTCCCCTTTCAAAAGAGCAGTAGGAACATAAGTTGAGAGACCTTTCCGTAAAGCAAAATTCCACCCTCAAAGATCCTACATATTATTTAAATAGTCTGCAATCAGTAACATCCTTATGTAAAGATCATTAATAGAATCTAGATGTAATATCACAAAATAGCTGAGTTTGGAAGTGACCTATGAAGGTCACTTGGTCCAACCCTTCTGCTCAAGTAGGGCTGCCTAGAATTGGTTGTACACAGCTTCCCTGGGCAACTTCTGACAGTGTTCTGTCACCCTCACATTAAAAAGTGCTGAAGTTCAGAAGTGTCCTTCTGACTTTCACTTTTTATCTATTTCCTCTGGTCCTGTCACTCAGCATGGCTGAAAAGAGACAGACTCCTTCTTTGTACCTTCAGATATTTGTACACATTAATGAGACACCCCCTCCAGGCTGAACAGTCCCAGCTGTCTTGGCCTTTATCAATACGAGAGATTGCTTATCAAATTCTTTGAGGAAAACTGTATGTATTCTTTCTTCTGTGAGATGAGCTGATAGAAGACAGGATGCAATGTGCATTACATTCTATTATTTGATTTTATTGAACTGTGTCTCTTTATAATAATTTGAAATCTTGTATAGATGATCAATAGAATCTAAACAGTGATTAATCCCATCTTAAAGTAACTGACTAAAACAGGTGAGATGAACTATGCTCTACAATAAAGTCTTCTTCAGTAAAGAAGGCACAGTGCAATTATTCACACTGAATGAGAATAAACTTGGACAAAATTGTAAGTTACAGAGACCACTAAAAAAGAATGTGCTACAGCATAAACTAAAAAGACAACTGATGTGTTTATTCTGCACAGAAGATATGCAGGGGTATTCTAATGCACCAAATTAAAACCATGGTCCCTAAAAACAACTTGAATTACTTTTAAAAAATCTGTTCTCAACAGCAGAAATCTTATGTCTTTGACATAAAAAGATCTCGAAGTTTCAAACAGTCCCTGGCAAACAAATTTACTACAAATATGCTATTATTTGATTCATGGGGAAATACTACACAAGTCGGCCTAGACCACAAAAGTTTTTATATCAGCTGCTGTTTCTGGGGTAATTTATGAAGCAGGATAGGACACAGGATAATTGTCATTGCAAGGAAGATATTTAATGTATTGGATATTGATCACATAGCAATTTACTGTAGAAATTCAGCTTTGGTACATTGCTGTATTCTTTTTGTTTAATCAATAGCCTCTGGTTTATCTGAAGCTTTTTGCACATGAAATTATGTACAGCGGGAGAAACGAGAAATTATGGATGAGCTTCAGAGGAGCTTTGATAAAATACAGATTCAGCTTCCTTTTAATCATCTGGATGTCATCTGGAGAATCATCTGCTTCTTCACAAAAGAAAACAAACACTAGACATTTTTGGCACGAGATTTTAAGTTGGCTGGTATTAAACAGCAGCTGTAGATCAAGTCCCTCCACAGTGAACCCTCCACCCCTCCCTCAATAGTGATACTAATTTTAAATATTTAGTTTTCCATGTAGATGAGATTGTGTACTTCTGGAGACACACTCTGGAATTAGTTTATAGAAAAGGGGTTGAGATGAAATTAGGTGTGTTTCATTATTTGAAGACTTGTTATACTATGCCTGGCAGGAGAGGTTTAGCACTTTAATTAATGTTTCCATGAATTAAGCACAGAAGTCTAGTACATACAGTGACAGTATTTAAGTAAAATATATGGTTGTTCCATCATCTGTTTAACAGACTTTGTCAGTTCATATTTCATGTTTATTTTGAATATCAGTGAATCTCTGATTGTTCTTCCTCTAAAATACCATTGTTGAATTACATGGAAAAAAAAATGTGAATCTATAATACTGCAAAGAACAAGAGAATCTTTTCAATATTCTCCAGGTACTCAGAATATTTGACATGGAGTTTAAGTGCAGATATATATCTGGGGTAGCACTGCTATGTATGCCTTACTGCTCCTAAAAATAATTCTAAACACTGAAAACACTGAAAGTTGAAACAATGCTTTAAACATCCTATTTCACTTCAAAATGCTGCAAATAATATTTAAAATACTTTTGCCACTTTACAAGAATATACGCTAATAAGCAAGTAGATAAGCATGCTTTACAGGAATATCTGAATTCAGATTTTCAAAATCTAAAAGGTCTGAAAGGAAAAGAAGTTGTCAAGATAGTTCAGACAGCCACTTTCATTATTGTAAGTAAGGTCTTTGACAGGTGGGAAAAATTTAAAAATCCAGGTACTTCTGTACCTGTTGTAATGAGAACTGCTACATGTTGTGAAAATCCATTTGATAAGTGAATGATCTTTCAGTCCAGTTGACAGTCAGTGCACACTAATCAGAAGGATAAATCCAGTTTGGTTTACTCTCATTTCTTGTTCCATCATCTGTCTGCAAATTTGGTCTTGAAGAGTTTGTGACTTCAGTGTTTCTCTGACACTGAATCTGGAATAACTAGGGAACTTCGTGAACTGAAATCTTTCACCCAAGTGAAGAGGGCTACAATCAGACATTATCTTTCAATATTCTGAAAGAAAACGGTACAGCAGCTGAAAGCAAAAGGAATGCAGGGGAACCTACAAGCATCATCCAGAATGAAATCCATACAGAGGATGTCTTAAGAGGTTCTACCGTTCAGAAGCTAACAACGTTATTTCCTTGATAGTAGATAAGTAAAGAAGCATAGTAATGACATGCAGGAACACAGGGTCATGCTGACATCAGGAGATGGATTTTGGGAAAGACAAATGCAGGAGGGTAGGTTAAAGACTAGAAATTAAGATAGAAAACCACTGCAGAATATAAGGAAAGGTTTCCTTATTTTACCATTTCAACATTTTTTTTTTCCAATGGTTCAAGTCCTTTACTCTGGTTTACAATGCAGAGTCCAGATAGTTTCAATGACAGAGCTGACCGTCATCACAACTGTACTGCTCCTGAGATGAAGAATACAGGACAAGCTCCACAGACCATTCCTTAGAGTTATATCAAATAAAGGATGTTCTGAGATAAATATGCCTATTTTACTCAGGGAGCTGTAACTACTTTGCTTTGGGGTTTTTTAAGATTTTCATTTTCAGAGAAAATGACGTGAGATGATACATTTCATATTTCCAAAGCTGCTTTCCAAAAGTATACATGAATTCACACTAACGAGTTTTGCTACATACATTTAGCCCTTTTTTTACTATTGAAGCTATTAACTAACTAAACCCACATTAAATGAAGAAGCTATAAAAAGATTTACACATCATTTATTTTGAAACACAAACTTAATTGAATGTATTTTTTGACCTAGAGAGGAGCCTGTTTGTTTAGCTGTAACCATACAATGTGGTGAGATTGCCACATAAATGAACTGGGCAGGTGAGTGATAAATGAGGTCTCCAATATTTCTGCCCTCTCATTGGATCAGTGAGGAAAATATAGACTCAAGAGATACACAGTAAAGTGAACTTACTCCATGTCTCCCTGAGACTTAAAGCCTTCTGATGTTTTCACAGTTTTAGTTACTTTCCCATGAAAGTTCTATAAACATGGGTTGTTTAGCACATTCCTTCTAACAAATGTTTTTTGATGGACGTTTCTCATAACCAGTGTGCTTGGGAAGGTGGTAACTTGATTGTCCAATCCCTGGTCATTGTCGAGAATCTGTAAGCACTGGAGTCAGAGAATAAAGTAGCCTTTTCCTGTTCTAACACTGAGAGACATTAGTGTGAATCATTTAGTGTCCTTTAGTGACAATTCCAGACAAAAATAAGTAACGAAAACTGGAATATAACAGAGAAATAGATGAAGATTTCAGAAGAGAGAATAAGAATCATTTATTTCCATCATTTTTTTCTTACATTCTTTATGATTCTGTATTCTAATTACTTTTCAAGGCTGATGGTTAACTCTCCCCATTTTACTGGGAGAAATGTAAAAAATCTATGATTAAATAAATCAGTTGGGTACCTATTTACCTCTTTTTCTACCAGTTCTACCACTGAACCTTCTACATCAAAATAATGTGTTCCTTTAATTGTGATCAGTTTTCCTTAACTAGCCCATGGGGTGGTTTAGTATGTGCAGAACATTATTCACACTGCATGTGACTTAATCTTTATAGCAACAGACATTTCCGAACAATAGCTTATAAACACGAGCCATTCTGTTATTAGTCCAGAGGCAAAGAACCAGATTTTGCTCTAGACTGTAGAGCAAATAGGCAACTCTATTCCGCCTTTGAAATGTGCAGAATCAACACAAACTTGCACATGAAAACCTGGAAGTAGGGTTTTTCCAACTGTACAGTGCTACTGTATGGGTATGATCACACATGCTGAAGTTAGCACACTGTCATGCCCCATTCTGCTCAGTGAGCTTGGGAAGGATTGTTTGGTTAACCCTGGGTGGGGCACAGGAGAAACAAAAATCTTAGGAGGTTCAATAACAAGCTTTTACTTGCAAACTTTAGAACTTTAAGGTAGAATAAGATACTAGACAAATATT
Source organism: Parus major (assembly GCF_001522545.3). Lineage (NCBI taxonomy): Eukaryota > Metazoa > Chordata > Aves > Passeriformes > Paridae > Parus > Parus major. Next base: position 29,785,936 of record NC_031773.1, on the reverse strand, counting down.
AAAATGTAGCCATTTTGGTTTAGAATTGCAAAAATATAAAAGCATAAAAATAACACTTCAGAAAATGTTTAAGGGAAAAGGAGAATAGAGAAAGAAAGGACAAGAGTAGAAAAGTAAATAATCACCACCCATTGGTCCAGCAGCAAGAATTGTTACAATTCCAAAACCTGCTGGTCAAAGCAATGGTCGCAGTCTTGGTCCTTCAGGGGTCAGGGTGGGGGAAGCCCACAAAACACAAAGGCCAATGGGTTAATATATGTTCAAGTATAGATGTGAACACCCAGGTACCTCCCCTGGAGTGGGGAATTTTACACTGCATGGGTGTGTTCCTTGTATGAGAATGGAGGCTAATTCAAGTGATTTAAATAACTTTTTGAAGATGTTATATTAACTGCAACAAAGTCAGTTTTCTACTTTCAGTGTGTAGGTTTGAATCCCACCCAAACTAGACACTTCAGTCAAAAAATCTGCTGTTAAACCCCCCTGGGGTCTCTTATGGATGAAAAAAAATTATGAATCTCAGACTTTTTATGGTGGAAAAGTCTCTTCCACAACATACCTGAAGATTATTGACATTATAATAATTCAGATTTATTCTGTTATGGTAGCAATAATACAAAACTTACAATAATGGACTTGAAATTTATTACCATAAAAATAATTTAGAAAAAAGAAACTGGTTAAAATATTTTTAATTGGACTACATTATCATACCCTCTGTTCCTATAGCAACTGCAGTGGAGTGATTGAAAAGGGAAAAATACCCAAATACTGAGAGTTTAACTACAACTGGTTTGCCTGATGCTAGGCAGAAGGAACATAGAAGAACCCTATTAAAAATGCTCATAAATTGACTTGATTTAGCCACAAAGCAAGCCCCAAAAGGATATTTTTACAGTCATTTAATAAAGAAAAAACTGTGGTTTACACACATACTAGATGAGCAATTGTTAAGGATGTGTAGAACAAAACTGATGTTGCACATACTTCGGAGATTCATTCTGGACTACCTCTGCTCTGATTCTATGGACTGAATACCCATGTCTTGGTTAAAACTGATAGTAGGTTCAAAATGATAGGAGATGATCATAGAGTATCTGACTTGGAAGTGACCCACAAACATCATTGAGTCAAACTCCTAGCCCAGCACAGGACAACCCTAATCCTTGATGACCTGACAGACAAAAATATGGAAAGACTGCTCCATCCTCTAAATTTCATTTTCTTAGAAAAACATAGAATAAAGCACCCAAAACATTACCAAAATCACTGGAGAAGTCTCAAAAAAAGTATCTACTTAAAGTAAGAAATACACAATCCTTTATAAGCTTCGCAATCAAGCCTCAGGCTGCCTCACTCAACATGTAAGAGCAATGGGACACTGCAGATTTTTTTAGCTGGAGCCACTAGCTGTTAAGCAAATATCTTTCTTTCAAACTATTCACTTCGCTTTTGGTTTTAAGTTACAAGGGCAAACAGATCTAAAAGAAAAAGCTGAAGAAAAGAGGCAATGAAATTCTGCAAAGGAACCAACCAGAAAAAGGCATTCCTTCATTTTCTCATATTCGCACAAATGGAAATTTGAAAAGTGAAATGCTAATGGTACTTTTAAAGTGTTGAGTATCTTGGGCAATTTAAATCTTTACTGCAGAGAGAAAGACATTTCCACTGAGTTATTCTCTGCCAATATCAGAAATTCCCCTTTATTAAACGAGTTCAAGTAACAGCTCAGTGTTTCCAAACTTAAAGAAAACGTGAACTCTTATGTTTTCCATAAAAAAAGCAAAAGAGAAATATTTTCTTCTCTGTAATAAGTAATTTTACATTAAGTGAAACAACACAACCAGAAAAATATATTAAAAATTAATAATAGTAGTAATTTTTTTAAAAAATAAGGGCTCCATTTGGAAAACACAGCTAACACCAGAGAGAGTAAAGTCTTGAAGCATATCCCACATGGAAAGTGGAATTGCTATTGCTGTATGTCACAGTTTCATATACCTCTCTAATGGCACTTCTGTTGCTTTCTTCTACAATTAGAAAACATTTTACCCCATGATTTAAAAGTTTCACTGTATTTGGCATTCCTGACTTTCTGTCAGAAACAGTTCATAGTCTAGAAGATTATAAAATATTTGTTATAAATACATCATTTATGTAACAATAAAGTAGTATGGACCCATCTGGAAATGATGACATAAACAAATATGACTGGTCTGAAATGAGATAATTTCTTAATCTACCTAAGAAAATGGCAATTTTTTTTAATCAAGGACCACACTTTTCTTCCTCAAATTTGAATTTGAAAGTTATTCCTAGACAACAAGCAAGGATAAAGAAATTCAAGACAGAGACAGACTGACTGCAAATGTCTTGGCTAGGATGGTACAATTCCATACTGTGGAACACAAAACAAACACAGGAAAAAATTACCTCTATTAAATGTTACAAAACTGGAACTCCATTATATCTTAATGTCATATTAAGAACTTAGAGAGCAGCAATGCATCCAGTGATAACGCCACTGATAGACCTGATCCAGGATACTTATATCTTTGGCATTTTTAGATGATTTTCAGAAAATATCATATAATTTCAGATCTTTGATGAGAGAGAAAATGTTCCAAATGTACAGAGCAGCTAGAACTGCACTTTCCGAAGCAGCAGTAGTACTGCATGAAAACCCAAGTTCATGTTCTCTGGAAAGGGATGAGTTACTGGGATGCATGTTCTCATCATCATTAACCATCACAAAGAAAACACCACATTCTGCAATCCACATTACTGAGATGCTACTGTAAAGATAAGGAACAACTCACTAACAGCATTAGCAATGACAGAGATACACATCAAATCATGCCTTCTGGAAACAAACATCCTTACAGCTCTATAAAGCAGAAACTATCTGCAAAATAAAATACTTTGTTTATCTATTGAGGGTGCTGAGAATGGATGAGTGTTCATACTCCAGAGGTAACCATATCTCAGGAGAAAACACCTCAGGAAGTTAGTCCCTATTATGGATAAAGCCATGAGATGGTGTTTTGTTTAGAAAGGCAGGATAAAGCAGTTGCTCCAGAGGATTTGGAAGCTGGCACAAAAGTGAGCATCATGTGTTTGAAATAAGCTGAGGCCCATCACCAGCAGAAATGCTAAATCAGTAGCATACAAAGATTTATGAAAAATTATTCCTAGCCAAGCAGTCAACAGAACTAGGAGATCTGTAATATATATTTTAATTATTAAAAGTTACAAGAATTACAAGATAGCAGCAGATTAATATTCCATTTTCTATGAAGTGCACTGAATAGAGGAAAACTAAGGTCATAGGCAAAGATGTCTGTATTGCTTGTAAAGCCTATCAACTGGTTGCTCTGGTTGTGCTGTGACCTAACAACAGTCTGACCAAGAGTTTCTTTTTTCTTCTTTGCACTTCTCTATCACCTTCTCAACTTGTGTGCACTGATTCTCACAAATTCAGACAGAGACTCTTGTTCTTTTAAAGATGTTTAGCAAACCTGACTTTCTAAGACAATGGGTCTCCATGCCCCACAGTAGAACACAAATCAGTGTCAATAGGGAACTTAAGTACAAATTATCATCTAATTTGTAAGCAAATAAAGACAGAATTGCAAGACATCCTAGAGTGTCATAGCAGTTACATATTTCAAGCATACACTGAAAGACCTCAGAAAAGACTGCATTGAAGAACAATGTTTTTGTTTCACATTAGCAGGAGAATGACTGACAGAGCAAAAAAAGCAGTAAAATATAGGGGATGATAATGATCCAAAGCCCATGTACTTAGGTCAGCAGACCTGAGTACAGCCCTGAAGAAGTACTTTCAAGCAAAACCTAAACTGCATTGGAACAAAGTGCATGGCTGATACATGGCAGATGACCCTGCAGTAGGCAAGGCAAATAAGAGTTTGAAGTTTGAAGAGTTAATAGTGATCTTGTCATATGCAGTTAGCCATGTGTATGCCAGGATCTGAACATAACAAGAATCTCACTGATAAGTGACTCCCAGTGCTTCTGATTTTTCTGCAAGTTTTGCAAGTATCATATAATAGCAAACAACACCAACAGGAATCCAGAGATTATATTATATAGAACCAAAAAATCACAAAGAGAAGACTAGTACAACCATGATGGTGTGAGGGGAGAGAATGGATTTCTGGAACTGTTAAAGTTTGGCTCTAGCAGGTCAAGAAGGCTTTCACACAGAACACAAAATAGTTACTAAAGGAACATATGCATACAACTCAAATCAAGGGATATGGCCTGGAATAGTTCATTAGTTGCTTCCTAAGGTGTGAACAGACATTCCCTTACAAACAGCTATTCATAGCTCATACTATGTCAGTGGAGAGAAGTTATAAACAATATGCAGACTGTTTATATTTTCTGAAAAAAGTATTAAATTGTGCATTCTCCAAAACCATCATCTTGGAAACACCTCCAAACCAGACTTCATGCCTTCTATTAGTGCTAAGAGAGGATTTTCCCTGGGTCTGTTAATAAACCACTTAACTGCTCTGACGGTCATGTTGGAGGCAGATAATACCTTTCATTCTTCATCCAGAGGTGAAAACAAATAGTATGAAAGCATCCCTTATTAAGACAGAGTCAGTTATTATATGTGTATTAGAATTTATGTTACATTGAAGCAGATTCACGGTAACCAAATGACGAAATCAGTGAAGTACTGACATACAGGGAGATAGCTAAGAAAGTCACTACAAGTTTCTCAAATGTTAGTTGCAGGTGTTTGCCTACAAGTAACTATATTCTTTAAGAATCCCTGAATGCTCACTTGTTAAATTAACTGCTTGCAAAATAAGGAACTATTCTTGGCATGTTGCACCAGGCAGCATCAAGTGTGCACTAGAGATCTTCTGCAACCAAAACCCAGGCAGGACTTTGATAAGTGGTCTTTGGATTAGGAACAATTTAAGGTACCCAACTGCTTCTGTGGCCCCAAGTCACTTACTCAACAGTATTTGAAGACAATGGAAACTGAGTTTTCACTTATATGCTAGAATTCTGTGCTTAGAGTATCCTTCTGTGACTGAATGGAAGCTGAATTTACCAGGTTAATAATCTAGAAAATATATGTGGAACACTATCCTTGACTATCTTAAAGAATAGGTATTTATTAAGACTCTTAGTCTTTTTTTTCTGAGAGTGACTTCATTCTATACATTCTATACATCATCCTGAAGTGTGTTCTTTTTCTTCTTTTTCTTTTTCCCTTTTCTTTTTCTTCTTCTTTTTTTTTTCTTTTCTCTTCCCTTTTTTTTTTTTATGAAGTATTTTGGGAAGGATACGGAGGAAAGGAAGAGGAGGACATCAGTTCCCTTTCCAAGTAATTTTCCAAATACATATTTTATTTTTCTGTACATAAAATTTTGATCAACTTGTAGCATCCATTTTGCCTGACGCTGACAGTCCTTTCTGTTATATAAGGGAGAAAACTGAGAATTACTGGATTTGTCTACAGACACCTATAGTCTTTCTATGATTTCACTCTGCAGAAGCGCCTGGCTTTGGATAACACAAAGTTTAGGAGAAGGAAAACATAAGGAGAGGGAGCCCATCTGCTAGTAACAAGAGCTTCCCTTGATGATATTTGCAATTGGAAATCCAAAAAAGAGTTAATGCCTGCTTCAAAGCCCGAGGGACAGATAACTAACTTCACTTTTACTCTACCTGGCCACAAACCAGAGCTGCTGCCTTCTTATTATGTGGCAGCCAGTAAGAATTGGGTCTAAATTGGACCCTAGCTTTCCTCATTTCTGTGAATCAAAGAATCACTAAATACCTACCTATGTCTAGACACAAAAACTTCTATTCTTATTGACATGTGACATTATTCCAAAAAAGGATTCACATCTCCACAGGCAATGTGATTCCCAGAGAGCTCCAAGTCACTGCACTGACAGACATGATTTACTATACACAGTTATGAGGTAATTAATACTTATTACTTATTAATTAATTAATAATATTAATTAATATTTATTAGTTATTATTTTATTATGTGTTTATTTTGGAGGGGCAATAGACTATCTGCAAAACTAATTTTTACGCTGTTTTATATCTTTAGCTTGTCTTGGCTTGAAATTTACCACTTTTATTCTGTGGGCAATGGGAATGGGTCTTGTTCTGTTTGAAAAAAATATGTCCTATTGTCTCAGGTACCAAATTCCAACTTAGAAACAGCAAAGGAAGTTACTTTTCTCATTTATTTCATTAAGAAAGCAAAATACATGTTTTATCCAGATTTGACAAGTTCCTAAAAAATCAGACTATAAAGCTGTAGTTTTTCCATGAATTCCATCCTTTCAGAAATCTGTGCAGTCACAAAACCTGCATGAAGTAAACGGGCATCCGTCTATTCAAAGTTCATAGTCCAAGTGCAGGGGTTGTTTATGATCTCTTTTCAAGTTGTTTCACAGGCATCGTCCACTGTCTAATGGATAGGATATTTGGTCACAAACCAAGGAAATAAACTAGTTAGAACTGAAGCACTGCACGCTCCTGACTGGTACACATTGTTGATTTTGCATTGTGGGTCTTGGTTTTTTGGTTTGTTGGTTGGTTGGTTGGTTAGGTTGGTTGGTTGGGTTGGTTGGGTAGTTGGGTTGGTTAGTTGGTTGGGTTGATTGGTGAGGGTTTTTTGCTTTGCTTTGCTTTATTTTTGGGATGGGTGGTTGTGGATTTCTTTGTGTTTTTTTTTTTTTTATATAAGAGATTCTTTTAAAAAAAGCTTGTGTGGTCTTTTTTTTTTTCCATTATTTAAATGCAAAACCTCGTTTCCCTAAATAAAGTACTTTTCATTTAGAGGTAGAGTGGTAGAAAGTGAAATACTTGATTAATATATTCCTTGGCAATTTCCCACCACCACAGAGATTGTTTTTCATAATAATCTTTTCCCTCAATAACTCTTAGTAGAGGTTCCCATTAAAGCTGCCATGGCTGAGCCCTGGCAGTCCTCAAGAGCAGTTGGTTTTACAATGCTTCTTAAGGTATGTAAATGAAGTTGTTTTAACTATATTTTGCATTATTCCTTAAGGAAAAAAATTAGAAGTTGACTGCATTTAAAAATCTGAACAGTGACTATCATCCCAATGACTTCAAAATTTTTATGGATCTAATTTTCTCATTCCATTTCCTTTCAATATTTTGTAGTCATACTAAATTAATTTTAAAATTAAACAACATCTAGAAAGGGTTAAAAGGGTTTTTCCTGCCTTTCTTAGGCAATACACATCTTGAGACTTCATGACGGGTCTCTCATTTGTTAAAACACATCTTTATTACCTCTTTCAGCTAACATGAAAAGGTGCAAGCATTTTGGTACACTAAAAGCTTTTTGCTGTGTTGAGCTCAGAGGAATAAACAGACTTGAATCTACCAGTGATGCTCTTAAAAAGTAATTACTAAGGCGCTTTCTGGAGGGATTAGTGCCATTTAATATGCTGATTAATCATCTTCTAAATAATGCATTTGTAGAATCAAAAGCAGTTAATTCCTGAAGTGTGTTTAATACAAACAGTGAAATGTGTTCTGTAAAAACAGAATTCTTTTCAGCAAGGAAGAAGCGCTTGGTAACACCTGCATTGCCTACCTATTCTGTCCGGCTGAATATTTCATTTAAGGGTTTTCTTATTATGTTAGCAACAGGCAACAAACCCCACATGGACTTCAGTGAGAGCTCGGTCGGACTGCTCTGCCTGCAGAGGGCACCACAGGGATCGCGACTCCCACGCTGCGAGTGGGCTGGCACCGAGCAATGCTGCTCACTCCTAATGCCCCAGCACCTCTGTGGCCCCCACCCCGGGGAGTAAGAGCTAATCAGGAGGCTCCTGTAGCTCTAATTAGTGATAGAAAACATTGGAAAGGACTGCTGAAAACTTCTTATGACCTCTCACTTGAGGGCAACCTCAAAAAGCAAAGAAATAGCAGATAAATACCTAAAAGCCCAGTTAGAAATATTATTCAATCTAACATAGGAGTGCTTTGCCTGTTTCTTAAAAGCAAACATAATTTGCAAAGGCTTCTTAAATGGCTTATCACACCCACGTCTTCACATTAACTTAATGGAAGTGTCATGTGTCCTGTTGGGTGAAACAGATTCCAATCTTTCCCCTGTGCTGCAGCTAAAGCAGGGCACTTCCCTGGTCTATCACTTGTACACCTACATTTGTCTGAATCTTCTTGCATTCTAAATAGTCTCCTTTATTGCAATCTAATTTTCAAAGTACACTTCACTATGTATATGGATTAACATGTTTAACATGTTGTACAAATAATCTCCAGAAAACACCATGCTCGTGTCCTTTGTGACTTTAGATACAGTAGTAGACTGCTGGAATTAAAAGACCCTCACGCTCTTAAAATTAAACAGCTCTACAATTATTTGCAGAATGAAGGCCTACATTACTTCTTGTCTCTACTTCTAGTATCTACAAGTTGCATTTATTATTTGCTATCCTTTTTGCATTTACGGTCTTTACTAATTATAAATATCTATAAAACCCTTTTTTAACCCATTCTTTAAAGCTGAAAATTAAAACAAGGAAGACAAACCTTGGCATCAGGAGCTGGACTTCGATGATCCTTTTGGGTCCCTTCCAACTCAGGATGATATTCTAATTCTATGATCCTACAGGATATTTTTCATCAGTGTCTCTCCAACCCTTTGTTGGTCTTTACTGAAGTTTGCAGCTGAAAAGCTGATCTGTGACACATCAGTTAGGAAAAAACAAAATGAAACAAAATGGAAAGAAAAAAGAGAAAACAAACACAGAAAACCCCTACTGCATCAGATTTAGTGACACAGTATAGTGAGCACTCTATTAATTTACCAGAACAGACCAAATTTATTCCCAAAACAATTCACCAAATCCATAGCAGCTGTGACTGCATTAAGGTCACTGGTAGACAGTATGAGATAACACTTTTAACTGTGGGATGAACAGGGTCTTTCTGACGATGAAAAATGCCTAGCCTTTTCTTTCATGTGGAGAAATACCAGCTTTTTTAAACCATGCAATAAAACATCCATTAGCTGCAGTGTTATCCTCCTTACTTCATGGTTTGTTTTTGTTTTTTTACTGTATGTGTAGCAGTAACACATATTCCAAGTTTAGCATCAAAGAGATTCAAAGTTGCAGTTGTATAACAATTTGGTGAGTTCGGAAGAGAGGAGCAAAAGTTTCTCATCTGGGAACTTCTAATGCCTCAGCAAGGAGGATGTTTCTATCAACACTGCAAATCACAGAAATCTGTGGGGTGCAGCAGGATTTGCAGGTTTTCCTGCCAGGCTGTTGAGCCTGAGGCTGACAGAGATAGTCTCAGTTGAAAGCTGCACTAGCTGTGCTTGGAACCTGCTGTACTTGTGACAAAAACACATGCAGTACATGAAGTTAAATATCATGTGCACAGAAAGTTAAAGTACATATATGTATATATGAATTTTACAGGTGCAATATACAAATGGGTGTCTGAGCATTCAAATCAAGAAACCAGGACAAAATCAGGCATTTAAGAACTGTAGATGCATGTAAACATTGTGGCTTTAGACAAGTTTTAGATGGCACTAGGAATGGAAGAACTTGAAGTCTTGAAGTCTAAGCCCTGATGCATGTTGTCAGGTTTGTTTTCAACTATTTTTCAAATTTTGAGCCCCTACACTACTGGCATTATGAATGTCTGCCAGGCTTATGAAAATGAGCTTGTTTTTCTCGTACTGCGGGTTCCATGATCATTAGTACCACACCTGTGCATTACTGCAGTAAATGGAAGTGCTCATTGGAGACAGATCAGGTTTGAATACACAACTGCATTCTGCCAAACCGGACAGCAGGATTTTTAATGCTGCCTTTAGGATCTTATACTAGCTTTTTTGAGCCACTAATCGATCCACTCTGTTCTTGCATAAAGCAAAACCAGGGGAGACAACATTTGAAACAGCAAGGCTTCACAATCAAAGATGTCTATGGAAAAAATATTTAATTCATTTGAAGAGGCAAAGTGAGGTTTTTTAAGTTCAAGGGACTGTTACGTTTCTAGACTCAGACTCAGTGCACAAAGACTGGATTTACCACCACATTAAAAGGTACTCTTTAGGGCACAATGTATTTGACATGCTCTTTTCACTGGTAACAAATATTTAAGGTGCACCTAGGACACCTAATGCCTTGCCACTGCTTCATATAATGACAGCTGGCATAATTTGTGGGACCAAATCACAAAGCAAACAAATGAACAGAGGCAGGTTAAAAATAACTCTAACCAAAGTCACGATCTGGCTTCATCTAAGGCACCACAAGCAGCTGTGCTCACACCATGGAAAGGGTGGTTAGGGCAAGTCTGAGCAGGCAGTGTGCTGGATGGGAAAATCTGAAGCCACTGGCTGCTTGAGAAAATGGTCTGGGGAGCCACTCACAGGGATACTTATTCTGTTTGCTCTCCACTACCTCACCCTGTCAATTTGAAAAGTTGTCTATAGGTATGGAAAGGTCCTCAGGCCACAGGCAAAAGGCTGTTCAGGCACACCTGCTCCGCTGAGGGAGCAGTGCTAGAGACAGCTTAGAGAAACATGCTCAGAATGCTTGCAGCTGTAATGACTTTCCCCATCCACTGTATTCAGGTCTGCTTTGTTACTCAAGTCTAGTTCATGAAGGTGAACTGGTTAGAAAGGGTTCTCACCATCCATCTTACTGGGCTTACAGTTCTGTGTCCAAACCTCCTTAAATACATGCTTGAGTGCTCTTTAAATAAACTACATTTTTCAATAGTCCATTTCAGCTCTGAAGTAGTGTATGCTCCTAAATAAAGATGACAACAAAGGATTGTTTGTATTTGCAAAGCAGCTTCCCTGGTAGAATAACTAATTTGTGTGAACTGCTTTTACATATTTTATTATTAATTATACATTTAATTTTACCCGTTTAAGAAAATTAGAGAATGAATTATCCGGAAAGCAGAATAAGTTCAAGAGATGTAAAATACAAGAGAAGTCAGGCAGCTATACCTAGAAATTTTTAACGAAGTTCCACCCTTTTATATTTAGCTGTTGACATTTTTTAGACAATCACATTTAGTATTACCTTTGAATACTCTCTTCTTGTTGGTTTTATTTTAACATACTTTATGGTTTATTTCTCATGACATGTATTCATATATATATGTAAAAAGACCATTTATTTATAATTTATGATACTAATTTATATACTGAAATATACACAAGGCTAAGTTTCTTTGCAAGATCACTTTTGATCCTATTTTTAAATAGTATTATTTTACAAATAAGATGCAAGTCCAAGGGTTTAACATTGCCCCAGGAGAATTAGTCTCTGAGGAACACATTGCTCACAGCTGCAGTGAAATATCCATCACTGAAAATTTCAGCACTTTTAATTCCATCTCGGTGACATCAGTGGGATAACTGAAATACTACTCACATGTGGTACTCAGAAGGGCATGCATGATTTTATCAAAATTCTAGAAAAGTAATTGTGTTTATCATTAGCAGTTTTTTCTAACAAAAAATCAGAACAAAAAATATTACTGTGGTAACACGGTGGACTTGTGGTGGATTTTAAAAAAATTATGATTAAAATAAGATGTAATTTTTCCAAAATTTAAAATGATCAGCAAAACTGCTCCTGTTTAGTTTATATCTTCTTTCTTTTAATCCCCCCACAAAATTGGGAAATTCATACCATAGCAGTAGCTTAGCCAACCTTATAAAGACTTTGCTGATTATAAATCACTCAAAGGATAACTCAATAATTGTCTGCAACTCAGTGAAAGCCACGGTTTCTTAATCACCACTGCCAGTCTTGTGCCCAGCCTGACCACATGTGTGATAGTACTGCTTTGATTTTGACACTGCACATGTGTGCCAAGGTACACAACATCCCACACTGTGGCACCGTGCCTTCTCATCCTCAGATCCTCATACCTCAGATGTGGCAGAATGCTGATAGTGTTGATATGTTTCTAGAAGATTGCTTTTTCAATACTGAGGTCAGTACCGTCCAGAGAGAACTGTACACAAAACTATTTGTCTTGTGGCAGTGCTAAAGCATTGCACCCTTATATCCTATTTATTTCCTCTCCACAAGCTGAACAACAATAGAGAACACAACTGCAAGGAGAGTCCCTGAACCAGAAGCTCCTTCTTTGGAGATTACAGAACACTACCAGGAAAGTATTTGAAGAATCAACATATGCAGCTCTCTGTCCTGCTAAATATTTTCTTTGATAGACTGAAGAGAGGTTAGTGAAAGGGAGAAATTACTGAGAGGACATGACTAGGTTTCAAACTGTGAGGGAAAACAATAAAGGAAAAAATTCACAACTGACAACATTGAGGAAATATATACTGAGGTTAGCTTACCTTAGCAGAAAACCCACTTGATAAAGTTACTTAGGGTCAAAAGAAGTGTCATGACCATTAGGAAATTGACAAACCTCAGTTTCCCAGCGTTCACTGGAAGCTAACGGGGTATTTGGAGGGTGACATCTCCATTTCAGACTTCACAGACTGTGTTACCTGAATGTCAGAGATGTATAAGAGTCCACAGAAACTTTTGATTCACACCAGAATCCCTTGAAGTTTCTCCTGATTCCATATTAACAAGATCAAAGCAAAGAGTGTGTTGCAGACCATTGTTTGCCAATCTGGCCAGCTGGTGCACAGGACTGGTGTTGGTTCCAATTTCTGCTGGGATGTAGCTGGCACCCAGCCCATTCAGATCTGCAGGCTGTATGCTGCTGTTGGATGCAGACTGTTCTTTGATGCAACAGCTCAGAAAGTCAGACTTTATTGGCAAACATAGCTATTGCAAGTAACCACTTGAACAGCTGTGGAAGTGATGCAATGTGTGTTTGGCCAACTTCTTACCAGGATAGCACTTGCCTATTTTGTTGCATATAATAATTGGGAAAGCAAGAGGCAGAAGACAGCAGAAGGGAAGAGCAAGTCCAGATGATACTACAGTGTGCTATGACTCACTGGTTTCCCAATGATGGCAAGGGGCTGGCTTTGTGCAAAATTTCAAGTGCTGCTTGCTGCACTGTGACACTGGGTTGTCACTGGTTGTGACACTGGTTCATTTTGTGAGAGCTGGAAACTCCATCCTCCTGACCTTGCTACCAGCTTTTTGTAGCTTACTTCATTCCTCTCCTCTAATATTTGACTTCCAAGTGGGACACAGTGCTTCATCTCAGTCCTCACCAGAACGTTCTTTCTTTCTCTCACATGGAAAACTCCAACTGATGTAACCCCAAATGCTTCCTATGTTGTTATTGTTGACACATACTTCTTTAGTATATGATGCACTACTAAGTCTTTCTTCCATGTGGTCCCCATTTTGTAAATGATACTTCACTTATGTATATCACTTCCCTGTTGCTTTACTAAGTCTTGTAAGATATAATCCTTTTAATAAATCCTTAGTAGTACTTGTTGCATCAGCAGGAAACAAAGTAAACTATTACAGGGGTATAATGAAATTTAAAATTACAATTCATATTTGTGATAAATTTTGCTTACTATTGTTACAATGATATTTAACGTACTGTCCTGGGTTGATGATGGCCAGATGCCAGGCACTCACCAAAGCCACTCACTCACTCCCCTCTGTAGCTGGACAGAGGAGAAGAAATATAACAAAGGGTTCATAGGTTGAGATAAGGACCGGGAAAAATCACTCATCAAATACCATCACAGGCAAAACAGGCTCAACTTAGAGATACGAAGTGAAATTATTACTAACAAAATCAGAGCAGGATAATGAGAAGTAAAATATGCCCTGAAAAATGCTTTCCCCCCACCCCTCCCTCCTTGGAACTCCACCTCCCACTCCAGTGGCTCAGGGAGGCAGGGAGTGGGAGTTATGGTCAGCCATCACCTGAGGCTTCTCCCACTGCTCAGGGAGAGGAGTCATTCCCTGGCTGCCCCATGGGGCTCCTCCCATGGGAGACAATTCTCCATGACCTCCTCCAATCCGAGTCCAATTCACAAGCAACAGCTCCCTGCAAATTGCAGCGACATGAGTCCATCCTATGGGCAACAGTCCTCCCAAAACTGCTGCAGTGTGGGTCACTCTTCCATGGGGTGCAGTCCTTAAGGACAGGCTGCTCCAGCATGGAAGCAGGGCTCCTCTCTCCACGGGCCTCCCACAGGATCACTGACTCCTTTTGGGCACCCACCTGCTCTGGTGTGGGGCTCCTCCCCAAGCTGCAGGTGTATCTCTGCATCCCCATGGACCTCTATGGGTTGTGGTGGCACAGCTGCTTCACCATGGGCTGTACCATGGGCTGCAGGGGAATCTCAGCTCTAGCACCTGGAGCACCTCCTGCCTCTCCTTCTTCAGTGACCTTAATGTCTGCAGAGTTGTTCTTCTCACTCTGTTCTTCTCTGGCTGAAATAAAACTATGCATAAATTTTTATCTTTCCTCTTAATATGTTAGCACAGAAGCATTATCAGCATTTCTGACTAGCCCAGCCTTGGCCAGTGGCATGTCCATTTTTTGAGCCACCAGGGTCTGGTTCTGCTGGACATAGAAGCTTCTAGAAGCTTCTCAAAGTAGCCACCACTGTAGCTTCCCCACTACCAAAACCAGGCTATGCAAAACCATTATAGGTCCCCATTATAGAAAGAGATTTGAGAAATATTCTCCTATACCATATTATTCTATTTAGCTTAATGCATATGTTTGAAAGCAGACATTTAGAATCATCTGAAAAAACAGGGTCTAAACTAAACTAGTCATAAGGCCCTTTTTAGGCAGAAGGAGAAAATCTCCAGAGACTGATTCACTCTAAATTCCTTGATTGTCTATTTTAAAAAGGTAGTAATCATTTCCTGGATTTGTCTTTTTCCAGTGACTACAGAAGAAGCCAATACAAATGCTTTAGAAGAGATACCAACTTCCAAATTGCTAAAATTAAATGAGTCCCAGCTGCAGCTTGTTCTCCTCTAGAACAGACAATCAGACGTAAATTCTTCAAAGATTTAGGGCCTAACTCCCATTGATTTCTCATTGTGAGATTCTTTAAGCAGTCGACTTCAAGTAGAGTTACACACCTAAAGGTAGTGAGTGAAAACATAGGGGCTGCAAAATACTGATAAAAATCTTACAAATCAGCCTATGACTATGTAAGCAAATACAGCATTCAAGCCCTTTTTCCTGTGGCAAAAATTTCCATCCCCACTGCAGAAAGGAACTTATTGAAGTTCAGGTACCATAATCCACCCATCCCAAAGAAGGGGAGCAGGGAAGAGCCAAAGACAGTACTGTCTGGAAGAGACAGTGCTAGGCTCAACAGTGCACTCTTTCAGATTCCCTTTTGGACCACTTCTTGATCTTGCTTACCACAAAATGTTTACTTATTTTAAAAGATTATTTAAAAACCCTCAACAAACTAAAACAACAGGTAGAACAGACCTGGCAGCTGTTTTATTACAGTAGCACCAGCCTGAAATTACATCTACTTATTTTTATTCAAATTGACAACATTTCAACTTGAGTGTTCCTTAATGACATAAAACTAAGTCTTATTTTTATCTCTTTGAAGTTACATCATTGTAGCTGTTGATTGTTTAATTGTCCTTCCAATCAAGCACTTAACTTCCTACTTAGCCCCACACAGGACATGACTTGAAGACATTAGCAATCGTCACTAATGTGGATTGCCTTAGGATGTTTTAAGTTTATTTGTAATGGAGGAAAACACTCACTGTTTGGATGAATTCTGTAAAAGCTGAACTTTTTCTGCCCTAGGCAAAGTTTTCAGAAAGAGTTCATATGGTTTTTCTGGTTGTAATCGGTGCATTCAAATTATGCATAATTTGGTTTTCATGGTTTCACTGTTGGATCACATAAAGTCAATTATAATTACTACCAAAAATAAATTTCTGTATGCACCTTGGGATAATCACTGCAGAGTTATGACATACTAGAGGGAGATTCACAATTACTAGGAAATTATTTAAGAATATTTTATTATTTTTCTCAAATGGAAATTAAATTGTAATGGTTAATCACAGCGTTTGAAACAAATAGTCATGAAGTCTTAGTCTTACTATAATCTAAAAGTAGTATCAATTGCAATACCAAATGGGCAGAAGCAAAGGAAGATAGAAAAGCTCTTCATTTAGAGTAATTTCCATGAAAAATATTCCATTATATTGGATGTAATTATTGTTTACACACAATAAGAAGGTTTGTGGCACTCTTTAGTAACTTCCAGACCAGTGTCTGAGGCAAAAATTGCTTCTGCCTATTGCAACGTATTTCACATAGGCAAGCAACCTGCACAAAAAGCATGTCCTGCTCCACTTTTGTTTTATAAGCAGGATGGGTCTAAATGGTTCATCTCATCCTTCAGCTGTGGTTTTATAAAAAAAATTTTGTCAGCCTTAAGATTACTCTTTTTAGTGGACTAAATTGGTGAATCTCCAACAGGCAGTAATGATCTTGAGAGCATGAAGTCTTCATTTCCTTCTCTCAGATAGCCCTAAACATCTTCTTCGACAATAAATAAAACTGAACTGTGAAAGTTTAGGAATAAATAGACAGGACATTAATTCTGCCAATGCTCCTACAGGGTCATTTACTGACAGGAAAGTAAATAGATGGGCCATTGGTTTTTATCTCACTCTATCAGAAGTGAGATGGGTCAGAGTCTAAGCAATGTTATTCTGCTTTGCTTCTGCTTTTTGCTGCTGAACCCTATCCAGATCACTTCATTTACCCATGAAAAGTAGAAAATCCAAAATGAATACTAGACACAGATTTGGATTACAAGGTGATCCAGGAGTACACGGCAACACTTTTAATTCCTGAGGTGGTCTTGGTGGACGAAATCACTTAGTATTTAGTAGATGTAACTGTTCAGTCCTTTTGACTTTCTGATGTTAATCCTGCAGATCTAACTACACACAACTATATACAACTATATGTAATTGTCTGATGTAATTACTTGAGATCCTTTTGCAAAATGAATAAAAAACCTGTAATTAGATTAGCTGAACCCTAATGTTATGAAAGATATTCCAATTTGAATTCAGAACAGAAAATGTATAGTACCTTAATTAAGTTTTGCCTAATTTAGCAATAGGTAAATTATTGTTAATAATCTGCTAAACCCAGTCTGATTTAGGGTTGACCTTTTCTGGAAGTAGATTTCAGTGCGTTAATGATATGCAAAAAATCTTACTTAGACAGCTTCTGGGTGTGTCTTTTCCCTGAAGTGAATACATATTTTAAACAACTATGTTTGGACTTGAATCTGTAAACCTGTGTTTATCTGATTTAAAATAATCAGAGACTGAAAATGATACCATTAGAATCAAGCCATAACATCCAAAACAGTGGGCTATATCTCACTACACAATCTCCTGTCCTCCACTCCCAACTCATCCACAGGATTATGCTTGGTAGTGTTGTGGAGGAAACTAATTTTGTTAGCCAAAGAGAGAGCTTGAGGGTCTAGTTTTACAAGAATTTTTCTCTGCAGCCATCCTTCCCCCTCCTCAACATCATTGCCCCAGGCTGACCTGTATTCAGGCTGTCATGGAAAGGACCTGCCTTTGCATAACGATGAGTAAAGTCTCTTTCTCGTGCACTTACATGGAAAACTGGATAAGGAAATTGTTCCAACTTAGAATTAAAGTGTCTGTGTGTGTGTGCATGTGTGGTGTTACTATTTTTAAGGCATTTCAGTCAAATCAGTCCCCTAATCCTGGTGAATCTGCAGTTGTGCTAATGCTGATGCCAGGGAATGGTCACCAGAAGTTCCTTGCTACATGTGGAGATAACAGGGTAGATGAATGGGAGACCTCTTGATACAAGCTTACTTTTAAGCTTATACTATATAGTCCAGCCAGATTTGTGAAGGTGAGACTTGTATTTGCTTATGTACAGTCACAGTGCACATTCAACCTAAAACCAATGAAGAAGAGACTCCTGGAACTGAGGGCTGCCAGAGCTTGCAATGTTCATGTGAGGTGCAGAATCACCCATTAAGACTTCTGAGGAGACTCAATCTCCCTGTGGGAAAAAAGACTTTCTATCAAGGACCTGAAGTACATATATATGGATATAGAAGCATTGTAGGATTCATGCTATTGATTATTTTGAAAAAAGAAGCTGAAAAGACAAATGAACTAATTTTCGGAATTAATTTACCTTGCTTAACTTAAAACAGCTTCATATATTACCAGCAATAAATATGCATTAGGTTTTTCTAAGGACACAGTATTCCCTGACTGCATGAGTGGTTTTCAAAATTACAAAATCAGAAGTTCCTGCCCTTTTAATCTCTATTTTTTCTGCTTTTATTTCTCAGATTCTCTCTAGCTCCATAGTTCACATGTGCACTGCATATATTATTGACTGCTATTGTAAATTAAGTTCAAAATGCTTTATTTCTAATTTTTCTTTCCCTTGAATGTTAAAAATGACAGCTTAATGACTCTCTTGCCACCTACTAGTGAATCACCACCCTTACCAACACTCAAGATAAGAAAAGCTCACTTTTCCCAGAAAAGTGAGGCCCTTTGCTGTGCACTTTGGGAACTTAGTTACTTTAAATCTATTTTAATTTTTGTAGATCATTCAATAATTACCTGGAGCAACATAGAGATCCTTCTCTTGAATTTTTCATTACTTTGCAAAATTAGCAAGTATATACCTTACACTTATATATACCTTACTTATATATATACATATATAACCTATGTATACACACAACATGTTCAAGTGCCTCTGCATCTTGTTCCAGTTTCACTTGTTCCAGTGTGAAACAACTGGACAGCTATCACAAATGCTGGAACTTGAGAAAAGAAGCTTTCCCACTTGACCTCCATGGAAACAGGTACAGACTAATGATGGATAGCTTCAAAAATCCAAATTTGGCACTGTCCTGCTGTCTGTTTAGAACAGCTCAGTGTTGCACAACATTTGTTGATCTAATGTCACCTTAATGTTTTCCACAGGAAGACTGGAAAAGAAAGTGCAATACTGACATGCCAGTAGTACCAGGACAGTTTTCATTCACTTTAAATAATAACTTGCAAAGACATAGTAAGTAATTTATATCCTGTATTTTGTTCCTTTACTTGTTTGCTTGCTTTTATATGTAGAAACAAGTGTGTTCCTGCAGCATTTGCCTGTTTTCCAATGGTAATTTCCTTAAGAAACACCAGTGGTCAATGGAGCACAAGCTGACAAAACACTGCACAGCTCTGCACACCCTATGCATCTGAAACACTCATGTTGACAGTGGCACATGAATGTTTGTACTTACTTAGGACTTGCCAGTCATGCAAACTCATGACCCCTAGCTAAAATGTAGTTTTGTTTCTTTAACAAAAATCCCCGTATCATGAGATATACATGGAAACAATAAAAAAACGGGATAAGGTTTCAGCCTTACAATCTTGATACTGGAGCTGTCAAACTTATTGATGCTTATTGATGAGGTTCACTGTGTCTTAAGATGTCTGCCGTCTTTCAGGTGTACATACAAAGGTGGGAGGGGAAGCAGTGTTTGTGAGTAATTTGATGACTGCTGCTGCAGAGCATAGGGGCGCAAAGCCTTCAGTAATTGAATCCGTTGCAGGGTGCGGGCTTACATATGGAACTTGAACAATACGTATTTTCTTAAATTACATCAGTTACCTCAGAGATGTGGAATCTGTACGTCCTGCCCACTTCCCTGAACCTTTGGAGCCGGGATCCTGTGGGGAACATAATGGGCTTAATTACGGTGTCTGGACTAGCCATGTAGGACCCGGAAGGCAGGAGTTAACCTCACCTCACCTTTTACATGCCAGTGACCCCAGGCTTGGCTGGGACGCCGTTGGGGCCTCTGGAGCAGCTTCTGGATTACCACAACACACGCTACCTGGTGTGATGGCCAAGGGAAACCCCGCGCGAGCGCGGCCATGGCGCCCGCGCCTTCTCACCTCGGCCCAGGCGTGGTGGGTGACGCACAGGGCACATAGGGCCCGCTGCTCGCACCCGCCCGCCCATGGAGAGGCCGAGGACGGCAGCAAAATCCCACAGCAGCGCCCGCCGTGCTGCGACGCCGGCCATGTGCTGTGGCCCGGGGCGGGGGCCCGGGGGTGCCACCGCCAAGGCCTGACAGCAGTGGGGCACGATACCGGCCCACCCGCGCCCCAGGCCACCATCCCGCACCCCAGCCCCGCGGCGCCCGGCCGCGGCAGTCACATGGCACGGGGAGGGGGCTGCAGCGGGGCGGGCCGTACTCGGGGCTCCCCCGGCCGCGCGGAGGCGGGCTGAGGTGGCGGAAAGTTTGCGGAGTGGCTGGCGGCGGTGGCGGCGCTGCGGTCCCCTCCCGCTTTCTTGTCTTTACTTTTTTCTACGCCCCCGTCTCCCATCGCCTTCCCCCTTCAGAGGCCGCTCCGGGGCATGAGTGGCGGCCGCCACCCGCGCTGAGAAGCAGGAGGTCGTGCCGCGGTCGGCTCTGTCAGTGGGGGAAACGCCAGGGACGGCAGCGCGGGCAGCGGCTCCGAGCCCGCCATGCTCCGCCGGCCCCGCACGGCGCCCGCCGTCCTCCCGGCGCTGCTCCTGCTGCCGCTGCTGCTGGGCGGCCGCCCCGCCGCCGCCCGCTGCCCCGCGCCCTGCCGCTGCGCTGGGCACCTCGTCGTCTGCAGCCGCCTGGAGTTGAGCCGGCTGCCCGAGCGGCTGCCGCGGGGAGCGGTGCAGCTGTGAGTATCGGGGTGGCGGGCTGGGGGTACCGGCCCGCGTCCGTCCGCCCGCCCGCCATCTTCTGTCCCCGGGGCCGCGAACGGGCGGGCTGTGAGGGGAGCTCGGGTGTGGTGGCGGCAGCGAGGTGCGGGAGAGGGCAGCGCCGGCCTGCGGCAGAGCTGTCAGCGGACGCGGAGAGGGCGCCGATGGCCGCAGCGGGACAGCGTCCCCTGGGGCAGGCTGTGGCCCCGGACGGTGGTGGCGATAAGCGCCCGGCAGTTCGGGCCCGGGAATGCTGCTCATTGTCGGAGAGGGCGAGGAAAAGTTCTGTTGACTTTCTTGGGCAACGTTCAGCAGTCATCACGTTAACTCTGATCGGCAAACTCTAATCGGTTTTCTTCGCGCAGCTCTTCGTCCCAGGGTGGTTTTGGCGCTGGTGCGGGCCCGCTCGGTCCCTTACCTCGCAGTGGCCGAACGCAGGGCAGTGCGAACTCAAGTGCCATCTGAGGAAAAGTTACTTTCAGAGGCAAACTTTTATAGAAAAAGCACAAATTCGGCCAGCTTTCCGAAAGCTTGAAAATGGCCGAGGAACTTCTCACATTTGTTTTTAATCGCTTGTCACTGAAAGATCTTCTATATTAGTTGTATTAATTTTCTGTTACGTTTTCAAAGCAGATTGAGATAAGGGCTTTAAAGTAAACAGGAAGACTTTCAATTAGTTGTGGCTAATTCTGTTCAATTGCCTCGTCTGGAGGTCATGCTGCTTTACTCATGAAATGTGGATGGTTGTATTGACACCATATGGAACTGAACACAGGCACGGCTCTGGGAGTTGACTATTTCCAGGACTGGTATAGGAAAGTGTGAGGGGAAAGAAACTTTTTTTTTTTTTTTTTTTCTTTCTTATGTGATTGAAACATACAGATCTACTACTGGATCTGCTTTACATTCAACAAACGGTTTTGCTTTCTATTATATTTCATACCTCTTATTCTTTTGAACTGTTTCAGGATGCCCAATTGAGTTTTCTGACAAAATCAATTTTTTGGATTTTGTCAGAAAAAAAAATAATTTTTTTTATATAGTGTAAGCTTTATAGTTTAGTTTCTTAGCATACATCAATTCTGTTAAAACTCAGATGTGGTAAATAAAAAGAGGGCAAGTCACAGAACTTTTAATTTTTTTAGACTTGCTTTTAAAAGCATTTTTTGTTAGCGGTAATCCAAATTTATCTTTTCCACTTATGTTCCCGCGAGACAATAAAACACATTGCAGGGCTTTGTTAGCACAAGGGACATTTTTCTAATTAGAATTCCCTTGGTAGTGTAAATTGCCCTTATGTAAGTTCACATTCCTTTAAAAGTGTGAGAAAATAAGTTCCGCTTGTATAAATAAGCTTTGGTCTGTTGTAAGAAACCCTGCTGTGATTACTCATTGGACAGCTGTGTCACTTGCTTTTAAACTCACAGAAGTACATCTTTGTAGGTGTCACCAAACCATGTGGTCTGGCCGCTTTTGTGTAAATATTTCTTTTGTTTGTGACAAATGCCTTAGAAGTACCCAGCTCTTTCTTCCTTCCCGTCTTAATAAGACCAAGGGAGAGTGTGGGGTTGTCTGTTACCTCCAGCTACCCCTGTGCTTGCACCTGGGATTGTGCAATCTGATAATTAATGTGTTCAGTTTGCATATGCAAAAAAGGTTTGACTAGTCTGGATTATTGTTGCAACAAACTGCACATTACAAATTGTAAAAGACTGTTTATGAATTTTATTGCTATATGTCTACTATGTTTTCCATGAGACTCTATAGTGGGTATAGCCAAAGGCTAGTAGTTTAATTGCAGGCTTTCTAGTCCTCTTGAGAAAACAACAGCTTTTTTACCACATTCTCAGCGTAGCAGGCGAGACCCCCAAGCAGGAGAGTGAAAGCTCTTCTGCCTGAGAAGGTCTAGGCCCATGTTAGGTGTTACACCTTCCTTTGCCCATCTGTACTGGGCCATATGGAGAGCAGGTTTTTGAAACTCTTGCTGCATTCTTTCATGCCTTTTTTTGTTCAAATTCCCTGCTGAAACAAAATGAGAGTGACCTCAGAATGGATAAGGAGGGGAAAAAAATGAGCACAAGTTATGTCCCCTTCTTGATGGCAGGTGTGAGTCTACTGCTTTGTATGGAAGTGGCTTCATAAGGTGGGGTGTAAACAGACTGTAATTGCCAACTTCACTGTGATTTTATCGAAAAATACCTTCTTCTATGACCTTGCCTTCATGAGAGGTAACAGTCAGCTGAAAACTGATCAACATTTATAATGGCTTTGTGTACAGATAGTTTTGAAGTTGGATTTCCATTTAATTCCAGGATGTGTATCCTGATAATGCAAGAATGTGATGTTGTTAGAGGAGGAGGAGGAGGAAGGCTGTTGAGCATTGGCCAGCATCCTCCATGTGTGCAAACTCCCACTGGCACTGCAGTACCCTTTGCCAGGTTTACTCAGGAATGCTAGAACTGTCGGTGGGGCAGGAGGGAAAGTCTGAAAAATGCTTTTCACTTTGTTTGTATTACATCTTTAGTATTTACATTTTATAAATCCTCTAGTTCTCTACCAGAATTGCCAGAAAAAAAAAGCTGTGTGGTTTTCACAGCTGTTTTTCAATATTTTCCAGACTAAAGCTTGAACATAGCAAGCTGATTTATGAGTCACTTTGGATCAGTGTCTTAAAACAGCTACAGCCTGGCTTTTTGTTTTTCAGCTCTGCTGATTTCTGCTGAATTAGCAGCTCTATAGGCCCCAGTGGGACTGATTAAGGAACTGTTGCTGGATTTGCATTTTAAAATTTGACTTGGGGCTCAGGTTTCTGAGTTCTCTAAGGAAGAAGATGATAATTGTGACTAAGTGTTGTAAATTAAATTAGAGTCTAAAAGTTGTATCTATAAAATGTGTGAAGGAGCACTTGCCTTCTACCTCTACGCATTAGGCTTCCTTTCAGTTTTTAATTAAACAAACACTGGATGTTCAGAGTTAAGTTTCAGCTAATTCTGAGACTTGTGAGTTTCAAAAGACGGTCATACAAACATAATGGAACATAGAAAAGAGTTTCTTTCATAGAACAGGTTCTTAGAGGGTAAAAACTGTGGCATGCTTTCTCAAGTGGAGGCAATTCTCCTTAAATGTCCAATCACTTCTATTAGAAATGTGAGGGGAAGAACAGGTATATATGCTTACTGTTGATATAAAGAATTTCTTAATTGATGTCTGGTTTCTGACTTTTCAGTGTGTGTTCTGTTCTATCTTCTATGACTTTTGAAATTCTAGTAGCAAAATTAATCACAGAGGGAATTTTCTCCCCCTTGTAATTTCATTTTAACATACAAGGAAAATTCAGAAATGGAAAACACATAGTAATAATGTTTGAACAATGTCAGTTCCATTTCTGCGAAGGAAAAATAGAACTTAATTTTCCAACTTTTTTTTCTTTTTTTAAGGTATGTTGAGAAATGCATTGAGTTGAAACTTACAGCTTTGCAACTGGGATGATAGATTTTTATATTTAAAAAAAAGTGCCAAATCAGTGCTTATAAGTTTAAGAAACTTCGACAGGCATAAGCTTCACTTAGATTATGAGTAAAAGGCAAATATTTTAACTCTTGGTTCACTTCCAACCACTCTAATTGAACTTAAAATGTAACTTGCAAGGCTTTTTTTCTTGAATTTTCATGAAGTTTCCTATGCCAGTAGTACTGAAGTAATGTTTAATAAAATATTTATAATACATATTTTATGCAACTATTGGTAGACAAGTATATATACTGTATGAAACAGGCAATTCAGTATTGTCTGGAGGGTTGGGCATTTTTTGTTGGTTTTTTGCTTTGGGTTTTTTTTTCTATCTTGTGTTTGACAACCTGCTGTAAGTAAACCAGGCGTAAGAAATTTTTATGTATGTATCTTTTAAAGTAGGTGCTACTTGGAAAATGTGAATGTATCTTTAGTGTTAAAAAACAAACACAAAAAAAAAGTAGTTTAAAACCTAGTGTTAGTTACGCTCACGGTTGCCTTGATAGACTCCAGATGGATGTGAGCTTGAGCTATGAGTGAAAGTGTCTGGCTCCAGTGTGGTGATCATGCACAGCAGTGGTTGTAATTGCAGGATTTTTATAGTTTAAGGACTCTGCCAGATTTTTTTTTTTTTTTTTAGCATGTTATAACTCCAGCAGAACAAATCTACTCACGTCTGTTACTGTCTGGTAGGTCCTTTAGGCAAACATGCCTTAAATAAACCTTTTGCAGAGTTTTTAGGTGAAATGAAGAAATGCAGGTTTTTAGCACTAATGTTGAAAGCTCTTTGTTGAAATAATTACTGATTCCTAAGTCTTGTCTGAAGTGTGAACAACAGTAACGTTAGGCACTAACAGCCATAACTTAATTGAATTTTGGCTGTTTATTTGCATAGTTCTTATAATCCCTACAGACTAAAGCCAAATACTGAATTAAGGGGAAAAGCTGTCTCTACTCTGCCTTTAAGGACCAAGTTAGATTGCTGTCTAGATTTTGTAGCAGCATACTTTTTCAGTATTTATGCTTAAGAATGCAATGTGAGAATTCCATTTCTGTGCAGCTTATGCCTTCAGATGTTGAAGAAAGGGATTTTTCTCCAGTCTGTGGCCAGGAGAATGTTTTCACTAGATTTTTAAGCAGTGTGGGATGCAATCCTCTAACTTCAGTGTGGTTAACCTAATATACAGGAGAGCTGAAAATCATAATGGTGAAACTAAAATTAGTGGGCTTTTGAAAACATTGACACTATTGGTTTTCCATTGTTAAGAGGAAAATCTGTAGGGGTTTAAACACCTGAAAGAAGGCACAGATGTATATCAAGTGCTTGAGTCCAGAGCCGAGTCTCTGAAAACATCCCCTCTGTGGTCACATGAAGGTGGTGGAGTGTGTTCCCCTTCTATAGGTGGCTCTCTCCCAGTCCTCAGCCCCCTTCTTTTATTCTGGAAAATGCCATTCACACCTGCATCTCTGCCCTGTGCACACTCCTGTGCAGCTCTGGTTTAGGAAATGCAGCCCATCTCTTTTCCTGTCTGTTACCCTGAGCCAGGCTCTAGTGCCAGAGCTCAGCAGCCTGCTGGGCCTGGTCCATGTGCTGGCTCAGAGCACACCTTACAGCTGAGTACTTCATAATACCCATACATGCCTGGGATTATTTTTTATACTTAATTTTTATTATTACTGGGTTTTTTTTTTTAACTGCCAACTGCAGGAGAGGACAAAAGTGACAGTGAAACTGTCCTGGCAACATTGAACGAGTTGGTTGGAAGAATCTATACCAGAGTTTTACTATCCACATGTTCTGCTAAGGAAACATAGGTGCCTGGCTGGGTTGCAGCTTTACACCTGTGTCTGAGGATGTGGGAGTCATGGGTGCAGGGAAACAGGAGTTCTGTGGATCTGTGGGTTTCCAGAGCTTAGTCACAGAGCAGAATGCCTAGCACAGACCCTGAACTTGGCTTCATTTGAGCCAGTTCTGGTCTGTGTGCATCAGGGATATGCTGTTCATCAGCCTTCTTCACTTCTGGAACTGAGGGTGGAAAGTAGACCCATCTATGGCAGTCAGACATGTTTGGTGTGCTCAGCGTGGATGACTGTACTGAGTCATCTTACCCAGTAATATGAGGAATTGTGTAGTTTCCTCATAGATTCAACTTGAAATAACACTTCATACCTGTGTGGCTTGATGAGGACCGCAGGTATGGTGCATCACTCTAGTGCTTAATTAGCATGGGGAAAAGTATCATGGACTGTGAGCAATTTTTTTTTCAGAAGGGTGCTTTTTAAAGAACCCTTTACCTGATGCTACAGCTGCTCATTACTGGGTGTGCTGATTAATTTCTTTATATGTCTGCATTACAGACACTCACTGGAGTGAATTTAAGAACTCATTAAAAATAATGTTGTTTTTGTTAGCTGGCTCGGATAAATGCAGTGTTTTAACTTGGAACAAATTCCTGCAGATGGCTGGATTGATGCTGGTGAGGTAGTGATAATCTACCTCACCAGCAGGTAGTAGGGGAAGGAAAAGTGCTCATTTTGGTGGATGAGTGACTGAGAAGGGGATGGCCTTCAACAGAGCTAGTCATGGTAACAAGATGAGTTGTGAGTCTGTACCACTTGTGCAGAGGTTTGGAGATGTGCAGGTTTGTGTTCCTGCAGTTAGCTTTCCTGTCTTTTACTTTACAGTCACTCTTATTTCTGTTTCCAGTACTTCTGAGGCTACAGCAAAAATTTCTTAGGACTCTTGTACGGTGTCAGTTGTTTGAGCATAAAGATGCATGGCACTGTAAGGAAAAGTATTTATTGTGGTCAGCAAGAAGTGCTGCATTTTTAATACCTGTCGTGTTTGGTAGCAAACACTACAAAGGTGCTAACAATTGCTGATAAACTGCCTCAGTGTATACTGGGGATCTTCAATACAACATGGCACAAGCTAAGTGTTCAAGCTACTTCTTCAAGTGTAATTATATGTGGTATTAATATCACTAGTATACTGACATCTTAAAACTCAGAATTAGACCTCGCTATGTCTTTTTTCTTCTGCTATTTCTGAAGATCTCCATTAAATTTGGTTATGTGGTAATGGTGTCCTGAATTTTGTGGAAGCATGAAAATACAATTGCAATTTATGGGCAGTCCTCGTGTGTTCCTGAGCTGTGGATTGCTTTTGAGACATGGGTGAGAAGAGTGAAATATTATGATTAACCCAAAGAATGAGACTGCAGTGACTATTGTTTTTTGAATTTTCCTTGTTAAAGTAACAAAGAGGTTGTTATAGCTGTATCTTCTGTTGTGAGGGATGTGGGAGAGGGGTTGGTGTATTTGAATCAAAATCTTAAGATGTTTTCCAGGGTCCTATGCACATTCTAGTGAACAGTTTTATATTGTTCAGAGATACCAGGAATTTCTTTGACACTGCTAGCAGTGGTCAAGGTATTTGCATTTGTGTATTTATACTGTGTATAAGCAAATGTGTTTCTATTATAATTTTACTAATACAAAAAAATCTTCTTAGGTACTTGGACACAAGTGAGAACATAATTTGGATTGAAATTGTACTGCTTTACCTGGCATTGTATGGCAAAACTGACAGGATGTTTATTTTTGTAACCTCATAGGGACTTAAGTCACAACAAATTATCTTCAATCAAGACCAGTATCTTGGATCACCTTCATAGTCTTCAGGAAGTGTAAGTTAATTTGTCTTAATTAAAAACCATACCAAAACATAAACCCCAACCAGAAATACCCAACCTGTGTTTGTGTATGCTAATTGCATAGTTATTTCTCTAGGGATGGTTGCTCGAACAACAAAGATACTCGCTGTTCTGATATTTTGGATTAAGTGAAACTGGAATTTTTTTTTAATTCTGAGGTGACACAGTTTAGCAAGTCCAATGTATGTACTTCTGATTAACATAAAAACTAACTCTCTCTTTTGTAATATTAATAGGAAGTTGAACAACAATGAACTGGAGATCATTCCAGATCTGGGACCAGTCTCAGCAAATATAACTCTTCTGTCTTTGTAAGTAGATCTTACTCTTGTCCCTGGTTAGTGGAACTAACTCTACAGGGTTCACGGAAATGTGTGCATTACAGAGATTAAAGTAAAATAATTGGAAATAGAGCAGTTTGTGGTTAGGAAGTTGATTATGTCATATTATTTAGTAGTTCTTTAAAATGTGAATAATTGAGCTTAATCCTTGTTATTTTTGTGCTTCTCAGATACAAAGACTGCATTAGAATTAATTTATGTTGCGGTAGTGCCTGGAAGCCTCAGTCCTGTTGTGCTAGGCACTGTATAAGCATCTGTAAATGTTACACAAACTTGTACTGTGCTGTCTTTAAAACAAGACTTACACTCCGTCATTATGCATTTTGGCTGAGATCCTGATGTGTTAAATCATGGCAGAATTCCATAAATTTCACTGGGCAATACAGGGAAATCCCCTCGAGATGCAGCTTCAGATCGAGTATCTGGGATAGAAGATGTTTTGCCAATGTCTTGAAATTTTTTTTTTTTAGCCCATTTTAATGTGTGGCACATTTTTTTATGACTACAGTTAATACATTAAATCGTTACACATGATTGTGTGTCCATGTTCATTGCTTTTCATGAAAGAAATTAGCTGGTTACTTGGTGTTTATTTGTAGTATGAGTATAAAGTTGTAAAAGGCATATAGGGCCCATAACCAAAAAAGTTGATTTTAAAGAAAATCTTATTCCTGATCATTTAACCATAAATTAGTTGGATTTTTTTAACGTGATTTAGTTTCAATAAACTGTGGAAGGAAGGTGTAGAAAAGCAGTTACTATCATACTATTAGTTAGAAAAAAGAAAAGACCTGGTTTTCGTGTGTGGGATTTGCGTTTTATCAATGTGTCTAATCTAATGAATCTGAAGTGTCTAAAGCTATTAATATGTAGCCCTCTGGCCAAATCCTGTCCTTGAATACAAATTGCAAGTTACCTTTCTTGAACAATTCTGAAGGGTTAAAACAATACAATAAACTTTGGAAAGTTGTTCAGTTAATTAAATTGATCACTATTCAATTGCTTACATCTGGTGATTTATAGGGGTTTGTTTTTACTCTAGGCCTAGGTCAGCCAAGTCAGCTGGTGCAGCCGCTGTGTCTGGGCTGCTCTGTTTGAATAAGAACTAAGTGACATTTGATACTGATGTGTTTTCTTACAGATCAAAATCAGAAAAGAATGAAAGAAAAAGCAGATGGTGTCTGACAAATAACTGTTGAATTTTAACACATCTTTTATTTTGTAGTAGCATTGGCATTACTTTTACACTGGCATAGCACTCTGTAGTTTAAGCATCTAATTGATCTAAAGATTATATTTCTCATATATATAAAAATTTTACCACCTTGCTAAGGTCCTTTTTACCACAAGGCTAGAAATATTAGCATAATTGTGGTTTGTATCGTCTTGCTTTACTTCTGAATTCTTAGCCTTTCTCATGGAAGCTCAATGAGTTTAGAGGAACCTAAAATCATTCTTTTGCAGCTGTGCAAAAATTCTGGAATTCCTTTGAGAGTATAAATGATTATCCGTCACTGTTGAATTGTTTGTTTCATATCCTTAGGTCCCTGGCTTGGGGCATTTGCTGAGGTGGTCAAACATGGAAAAAATCTTCATTAGATCTGTGCTATGCACTGTATATGTTAACACCTAAAAAAGAAAAAAAAGTATTTTCTAAAAGTTTTTATCACACTACTAATGCAGTTAAAGTTGCTCTGGTTGGGTGTTAGCTTGTTTTCATTCTAATTCTATGTGTGGATAAGGAGATTACTGATTGTAACTGTGCTGCAGCTGAAATTTAATACTTATTCTACTACTACAGCAGAGATTCCTGGAGTTTAATATGGCAGAAATAATTGTGTTAACTTTTATAACTTAACTTTATAATTTAACTCTTTAATAAAGAAGTGTGAACTTACAAATTCCAGTCTACAGTGGTTAAGATAATTGTTTGTTCTATATCAAAACCTGATTTGATTACACTTCTTATGAGATACATATATGTTGGTTCATTACTGTCATTTGAAAAGCCAGCTGTTTTTTTCCAAGAAATCTTAAAGGAAAGCTATAGAAGTGATACCTTCTTTTCTTGCCAATATCTTCATTGTTGAGGAAGCTATATTACAAGATTTCTTTCTTTCACTTGTTAAGAATTTTCGCTGAGCTGGGGAACCTTAGAATTTCACCTGTTCTGCAAGAATTTTCTTGCCCTGCAGAGGAAATTGCACTGTTGGTATGTCTCCATAATAGTGCAGGTATCCCCACACAGCCATGTATGTCTGAATTCTTTGAAGAATATGAACAAGCATGGGTGGATTATCATGTTAGTCCAGTTTCCATTTCTGGAGCTAGCTCATTTCTAGCTATCTAGTTGATATTTTATCTAAATGAGATATTTACATACTAATGAATTATTCAGGATAAACATACCCAGAGCAGGAGATGTTCCCAGTCTCGTGGTCCCAGTCTGTCTGTAACATGAAACAGCAGTGCTAACATTTTGTTTTTACTGATGCCAGCTGAGGGTTGAACATCTTGGGAATGAGAAGTATCAGGCAGGCACACCTCCTCACCACCACCCTGGGAGATGAGCCAGTGTGAAGGAGTGAGTATACAAGGATATTCAGACACACTCGTTACATGGATGGAGATTTATCTATGATTTTATTCATGTGATGAGTATGTATCTTGTTACATGTTATAGGAGAGCTAGTGAGCTTCCTGGGAATCTGGATACTACTGTGAGCTACACGGGTGATAATTTGGGCTATATCTGGTCAGGAGGCTTAGGTCAAGTCTCTGAAAATTAAATTGCAGGGTGTTCTTTTTGCACAGCCACCAAGCCCTTTTATATAACTTCTATGAGAGAAGGCATGAAGAGAGCAGTATATTAAGGCAGGAAGAGGGAAGTTCACGTATTTGCCAGAGATTGTCAGCACAATAGCTCTAGCCAGGAGGTCAGGTCTCCTACACACTGGCAACATAAGCTTTTGAGGAGAGTATTGAATTTAACAGCTGCTTACCACAGGTATATAATGTGCAGACACCACACACACTAAAGTAGGTGTATTTATCTATCCCTAGCAGTAAAATGTTAGGAGTTTTCTAGTTTGTGTTCCTAAAGTAAATGTAAAAACAATTAAATTAATGGAGAATTGCTTTAAATGGTTGTAATAGAAAATCCTTTATTTCTTGGAGGAAAAACAATTTACGTTTTACTCTTCCAAGATAGGTGGATTGCTTTTGTGCCAGGTACAAAAGTGGGCACTAACGCCGTCGTTCCAGAAGAAGTGAAAGTTCTAAATATTGTTTCCATGCTAATGATGTTGCTTATCCAAGATGTACCAGTTCTGTCCTGTTTATCCTAAAATTCTGCCTGAACCAGTGATCTTGACACATGAGAAGAAAGCTCATATTACCTTTTAGGTCTATCACAGTTGTAGTTTTGGACCTTGGGTAAAAATCCAGAAGTAGATCGAAACCAAACAGTGTAAGTATGACAGCCTTGTCTAGAAGTCCTGCTTGGTGTTTAACTACCAACTACTAATTGCATAGGGATTTTACTTTAAGATTCTTCTGAAAATGTTAACTATTTTTAGTGTTACTAGTACTTTGTAAGGAAGAGACACTGATCTGCAAATTCAGCAATGTTATTTAAGATTTTATTTAAGGATACGCAGTTCAAATAAGAAACCCATGCTACCTTGCAGAATTTAAAGAAATATCTAGTTGCAGACAATATCCAACATCATCAGTATACTGTATCCTTGAGTGTGGTGAAAAATGGAAGGTAGCAATGACTATGAAGAGACAGAACAGCTTTGAGTATTAAAGTACCCTGGCTCTCCAACTAGAATTTATTGTTCTTATCAAAACATATGTGTGAAACTAATATTAAAACCCCCATGTTTCTCAAACCCACATCCAGGGTATGTTCTGTAGTAATCCACTTGCAGTCAGTAGGGATTGGAAAAGCTGTACATGCACAAATTTTTAGTGCATGTAGAAAGATTCTGACATTAGACTAGTTTTCAAGAACAGGGTGTTTTAAATAAACTTGTAATTTTACATTTTATTGAATAGGAGATACTTTATTTAAAGGCACTAGAGCGTATGGTGTAGATGGTTCAAATTGTTACGTTGTGAGTACTGATCATGTTAGTCTAGAACACAAATAAATATTTGGTCTTAGTAAAGCCAGAGAGGAAAATGCTGAAGTCGTGGTGTGGAAGTTAAAGGGTGTATGAATGAATCACAGTTCAGGAATGTTTTTCAAGTCTTAAATTAATGTGTGTTTTATATTAGGTTCCTGCTTCACTATTTTTTTTAAATTTTTTTTTTAGAATGTGAAATCTTCTGTTTATAAGAGACATAACAAAAATGTGACATGGTAGAGGTTTTTCTCTGTTGTGCTGGGGTAATCCTCCATATATCTGTACAGGGAGCCTTTAAGGCAGGGACCATAACTTTGGAGTTCTGAGAGAGTTAAAAGTACTGCCAAAATTGAGGCAGATTTTTGAAATGTGACCATGTGTTTGTTAGATGATGAACAGAATCCACAAGCTACTTCTCTGAAGGTTTTCTACAGCCTTTGGTTTGTAATGTCTTTCTGTCAATATGTGCTGAATTTAAATTCAGTGATTTTAAAGATGTGTCTTGTATCCTGGATGTTTAAAATGGTAAGTAAACAAAAAGTACTAACAGAAAAGGTCAGGAGATAAAAACAGGACAAAAGAACTGTAAAGTAGTCAATCCTAGGTGACTGCATAGGTCACAGATTTTCATAACAAGAAAAACTATTTCAACTTTAAGTTTAGCTTTCTGGTCAGCCACTACAAAATTAGCCTGATTACTTATTTTTTACACAACCATAGTTACTGAAGAAAAGTTCTACTATTGAGAAGGGATTTTTTGATTGTTGTTGTTTAGTATTGTGTGTCCCTTTCTGTTTAAAACATGGAAAAGTGTATTTATATATGTTAAGTGATAATGGGCATCCTGGATAAGGCTTCAGATAGTCATATTGAGAAATAAAATTCAACTAATCGAAGCAAGCATTCAAAATAAATCATGCATTTGTCCCAGCTGACAATTTGGAAATAAGAGTGATAGTTTGTGCTTTGTGGCAGTAACATAAACCCCTGTGAAGGGCCTTCAGTAAAGACAGAAGGGAAGGTATGAGAAGTTTGCCTCTTTGTCATCTCACAGTGGTCTAGGAGCAAAAGCTGTGCATAAAATCCAGGAGAACACTGTCTCGGTATGCAGTTAGAAAGCTGCAGTCACAAGAAAGATGTTCAGATGAAACTCCTGAAAATGAAAGCTTACATTCAGTAGGAGTGGATGCCTTTCCCTTCTATGCTTGCCAGAGAAAGTGGTATTGTTTGTTTATAAAGCTAGCATACTAAACTGGAGTCTGGATCCCAGTATGAGGAAAACGTTGGTCAAATATTTTACATCCTTGTCATCTCTTCAGCTACCACTTTATTATGGGAAGGATTAAGATTTGGATGCTGCCTGGAAGAGTTTGTTTTGAAGAAGGATTGAAAGAAAGGATAGAGGAATGCCAGACTGGGCTTCAGGCATAAGGCTACTTGGAGAATATCCCAAAACTGAGAGTGGTGGTAAACCATGTGTGACTTGGTCTGAAGTTGTGAGCAAAAAGCTAGAGCGAGAAACTTACTGGAATTAGTTCTTGCAGTCTTTGACATTTGGTGTGGAGACTTAAGAGGAAGTAAATGAAAGAATTTTAAAAGAAACCTGACTTAGTCAGACTTACAGACATGGAAACTCAGTTTTTATGACAGCAATTTAAGCTGAATGATGGGAAAGAGAAGAAGTATGTAGAAACTCAGACTTTGTTGTAGCAATAATATAAGGAGTGAGAACCTAGATTAATGCTTTTGCAATGATAATGGAAAATAATGCAGATTTTATGAGCTATTTGCAATAGATAAATCTGTCATGATTTTCTGATCATAGTGGTAAAGGAAAAGGTGAATTAAAAAGAGTAGTAATGGACTACAAAAATAGAGAACACTGTTCTGATATGACTGAATGTAAGTGTGGTAGGAATTTTAGAGAGGAGTAGGGTTTATGATACGGAAAATGAGAGATGTGACAGTGAAATTGAGAGGTCAGGCATAAGTGTTTGGATTAAGTTTTAGAGAATTTGTGGTACTGATTGCAATAGAGCAGTGAAATCACTTGTGCCTTGAGTGAAAGAGAAGTGGATGGAAGAACATTCCTCACCTTGTACTAATGATTGAAGTTAGGGTACATCTAGAAGGGTGTGCCATCTAAACTGCCTAGACTTTGCGCTGCACCCTCTAAAAGAGAGGGTTGCTCTGTAACAGTAAAGAAATAGGTGTTTTTATTTAGGAACTCTTTACATTAGAGAGATGATTTATAATACTGGAGGGAACTATGCTGGGTTTATCTAGGTCATATTTAAAATTTTCCAAGATTTTAGCATTAACTAACTGTCTGCTCACCAGGTCTGCAGTGGGCTATTATTGCTGTTGTCAGCTCTTGCCAAAGTAGTGATGCTTGCACTGCTTTATAATAATTGCAAAATAAAGGGATGAACTTACACATTGACTTGCCTATCACATGCTAAGTAACTTCTGATTATTTTGGAAAAGGCAGAAAACTGAATTGGAAACAGACATTAGGATATTAAGAGTTTGGAAGGAAAGCTTAATAAGTTGCATATTGGTGCTATGACTGGAATCAGAAAGCAATTGTTATTGAAGTATCATGTGTTTGAAAGTTTGGATTTGTCTCTCTTCTTTTTGCTGATGAAAACATATCTGATCACAGAGTTGTTTCTATCTGCATCTTTCTCTTTCCCCTTTCCCAGTTTATGTTTGATTTGGGAATCAATAAACCTTTGGTTTCAAGTTTTGGACAGGGTATCAGTAGCCTACAGAGTTCTGAGTTTTTGTTTTCTATTTTATGCCTGTATGCCATAAAAAACAAAAAATATAAAAGTAGAGTCCTTCTGACATCTGGCTTGAAAGAGGAATGAAAGGCATGGATCATGGAATGAGGAGACCTTCAAAAGAAAGAACTGCTTGCTTCAAGGAAGGCAAGAAGCTCATGCATGAAAGAGGCATCAGACTTTTAAACCTACCAATAGAACTGGAAGTGAACCAGAATCTGGGTGCTATTTCTGCTGACTTTGTCTTGGAGAAAAACCGTTTCACTTGTAGTATTTCTATGACTAACACTTGAAAATACTAAAAAAAAAGCCCCAGACTTTCTTAATTCAGTCCAGTTGGGTGTCTTAATAGTGAGAGGAGCATGTAGTCCCATTCATATCAGAGGCTGCTTTCTTTGTAAGGGTAGTGTTCAGCTTAAAACTGCAATTTCAGTATTTTAAACAATGGAATTGTTCATTAAAATACAGCTTAGTATTCAAATGAGTAGAAATTGAAGAAAGAACAGTTTTTCTCTTCTTGAAGTAGTAGTTACTGAGGCTCTTCTGATAGAGTTCCTTGAAGTTGTCCAGTCTTATCCTAAAAGCCACAAGGTATGTATAATCCAGCACTTCCACTTACAGTCTTGATCCTTTGTATTTGATATATTTTGTTTTTTTCTTTTTGCTTCACTTTTCTTCCACACAGTATTTGCATCATTGTTCCCAAAGGAGTTTGGGAGGGGAGATGGGGAAGTGCAAGAAAGAATATGCCAGTTACATGAATATAACAACAGCTAATAAGTGATGGGAAGAACAGGTGAAAAACGCAGAAAAATTTAAAAGGAGGCTGTGTTTGCAGTGGCACACAATGGAGACCACACAGAACATACTCGGATGTGGACAATCGTGTTGGTTTTGCAAAGACTCTGATATGGCTGCTTCCAAAAGAGCTCTGATCTGGTCAGACTAGGCATCCATGAATTTCTGTCTCTCAGTCTTAGCACTGGTCAGAAAGATACATCTAGTCCTAGCAGAAGGCTTTTCTTTTTTCCTCTTTAGGTGTCCTCTTGTTTTCCAGCAGATTTCACTATGGTTTAATTTGCCTGTTTGTGATGCAGATTATTCTGCCTTTCAGGGCTTAGTTGAGGGACAGGAGGGGCTGTGTTAGTCCAGATATGTGAATATGTTAAGATAATTACTTTATATCTAACAGTTATGCAGAACAGGCTGTATGGACTCTCCTCCAAAATTGTCGTTCTAGACAACTTATTTTTTACCTGGTTGCTTCACCTCTAGGCTTCTACTGGAGCCTCCACTACCCTTCCACTACTCCTTTTCAAGATAGTAGGGTGAGATCCAGCTAAGAAGTTTTCAAAACACTGCAGATCAGGATATAGCTGGAAGAAGAAGTTATGCTAGAAGTGCAGGAGTGTTTTTTTATGCTGAGATTTCAAACAGAAAGAAAAGATAGGACTTCAGGTCCTAATCTGTTCTTGCCTTGCATTTTCCATGTTACGGTGTGCATGATGAATTGCAACTCATCAGGACCATGAGGCTTACATGGATGTTTTTTCTTAAGTAGAAAACATTTCATACTGACAGTCTGTATCAAGAGACAGTATGACTGTCTCAGATCTTTAAAGACTGGGGGCGGGGTGGAGGGGATGTTTTAGCATTTAAGAGCTTTTATATCTGAAAGGTGTTAAATAGATGCTCAACAAAATGGATACAGAATTTTCTGAGCTGTGTTGTATTTCTGCAGAGTGAGGAAAGTGCAAGTCATTATGTTCAGATACATGGTAGCTGCTTATATAGAATGAATATTAAGATCAGGATTGAGTGGGCTGTTACAGGATTTCTGGCCTATTGGTGTGTTTAAAGTCATTAATGTTGAGAGGAAAAGCTAGGGTTTCCAATAGCCATAATGAAAAACTGGTATTCTCTCTTAAGCTGGTATTCACACAGGCTTATGTAAAAGTAATTAAATCAGGCTGTATGCACTCATGGTCGTTGGTTTGTGGGGCTTTTTGCTGCAAGTCAGGGTGTAGGCACTCAAATCGCAAAAGGCACGTTCAAATTCAAGTAGATCTTTTTAGTGGGTTCATCTGCATTCCTTGGTACTCCTGCTGCTTTAGCTGTAACAGGAGAAGTTGTAAGGAAGCTGCAGCATGTTGCTGTTCCTTCCACATGAAGAAATTGTTGTCAAATTGCTGCAGGTTAGTTTCTGGAAGAACTTGATGTGCTGGTTTTCTTGTTGCAGGGGATCTCTCGTCTCCCCTTGAAGGCCTGTGACATTAAACCAATGGGGTGTATGCAACTCCTTCTGTCTGAACACAGCAACAGTAGCATCTCACAGGAGAGATTTTCTTTTGGTTTTCTTACCCCACTGTCCTCTCAGTGAAAAAACTTCCATGTAATTGTGCCCACATGTCTACTCTTTGGTTCTCTCTTGACAGTTAGATAGGTCTGTGTTTTTAAGTATGTGCTTCTTGACTAATTTTGATGGTGATTTGGCAGTTATGAGGAAAATGGTATATTTTTTTTTAATTTGCTTAAGTGATGATCATGAAGAAAAATCTAATTAGAATTAAACTTTCTCATTTTAAATAGACTTGGGTCTTGAAGTAGAACCATTTGGATATGCTACAGAATTCAGTGCTGAATAATTTCCACATGTGAATTGTTATACTTCAAGTCTTTTGAAGAGAAGCTGGACCAGGGTGTTGGAACAATAGAGAGTGAACCATTCAGCTATTTTGCAACTGAGTAACTTCTACTATTCTGGTTAATATGATTAACCAGGAAGGTGCAGTGAGAGCTGGTTTTATTTTGATTGTGAGATGGACTATAGGACTATGATGTGTAGTGCAGTTTCAGTGTGCAGAATAAGTTGGCTCGTCACTCCTCAGTATGGCCTTACCATCTCCAAAAAAGAAAAATGCTCCTGAAACAAACAGGCTGAGGGGTTTTTGTTTGGTTGTTTTTGTTGTAATCTGGTCTGTGTCAGATAATTTGCCAGTTGGTTTAAGTGCTACTCTGAAGATGGTGTAAGAGTTTTATTCAGTTCCATTAGGTCCAACTAAAGTTTGTAATACAGGGGCTATTATCCTGCCAGTTGTGAGGAATTTCTGTTTTATGGAGCAGTGCTGACACAAAGACAGTACTGTGCAAGCCGTCTTATAACTGAACACTTTCACACTGCAATTTAGGAGGCGTGCAGTTCAGGAAATTGCTGGCTTCTGCTGGAGCACACTTTTACTGCAAGGAAAATTTTATTCGTCACTCAAGTAATTGGCAGTTTTAATACCTTGTTAGTAATTACCTTGTAAACAAACTAATGCATAAAGGCAAGGCTCTGTGACCTGTTATCTAACTCACATTCTTATTTGGCCAGTGGAACTGACACACGGTGGTGGTGTTTGTTGTTGTTTTTTATTAAAGTAATTTGTTTCCATTTATTATAAATACTTTCAGCTAAGAGTTAAAAAATGCAGTTTACCTCTACCAGACAGCCTAAGGAATGAAATGTGATACAAGCTCAGCATTGGAGGGGCTGCAGGATCACTTACCCATTCCCATATGTGGTCAGAAAGCCCATTAATTTCACTTCTGGTTCAGTTTGTTAGTTAAGGCTTTTTTGTCTTGAGCAGTAGTTAACCCACACCCCCTGAATACATGAGAGTTGTCCATGCCACCCTAATGTGTGGTTCACTATTTGATCCAGAGCAAGTGTTTCCAGTAAAGGTAAATGCCTTCCAGAATTAATATTCTTGTTGATTGTTTTACTAAAATTGCATTTGCCTGCAATCTCTAGGATCTGGGGAAAGCTCCTAAATTTTGGTAATTATCAAAAAAAGGTACAGAATGTACCGCAGCTAGAATTTACTTGAACTTACAAGGTAACAAGACCATTTCAGGTTAAATTTGTTTAATTGGTCATGATCTGCTTTCACCTATGTACTGGTAGCCCTGAACAATAATGTTGCTGATGTGCAAGTATGATTCTGTACATTATGCAGCCGAGATTGAAAAACTGGTAGGTTACTGGGCATGAGCATGAAATAGGGTCATTGGAAAAAGTTCATCTGTGAAAGTGAAAGAAGGGGGTCTTCCTTAGAGCAAACTACAATACCCACAATCTTCAGATTGTTGCCTACTTTTTGTTGTGGAATTGGGCGTGGTGCTGAGCTGAAGTTTGACCAGACATGAAGTCCGAAACTCCTGTAATGACCTCTAATATGCAGAGCTTTTGTTCTTTGCCAACTCATTAGAAAAATCTGTGGGTTGGAATACTAGGTCTAATTCCACAATTATAGAATGTTTCTCAGGGGGCTCCACTGTTGTCCATCTTTTATGATCTAGCTCTGTGGTTTTTTTTCTCTTTTAAAGTCATGAATTGCAGTAATTTGATGATATTGCATTTTTTCATCATTTCCTGGAATTATATTTTAAGAAATATTAATGTAAGTTTATTTAGACTATTCCAATTTTTGATTTCAGATTAATGTTATGCATTGAGAATATACTTTATTGCTTTTCTGTAGCTCAAAATTATTTTCAAGTAGGGGAATTAAGAACTAATATTTGCCAGAGTTGTGTACTTAAGATGTGTTTACTCTGGAAATGACTGTCTTTTGCCTACTGCCCTTAAATTCCAGGACCAGTAACAAGATTGCCAACATTTTGTCTGAACATCTGAAGGCATTTCAGAGTCTAGAGACTTTGGACTTGAGCAACAATAACATATCGGAGCTAAAAATTTCATCATTTCCATCATTACAACTCAAGTATCTGTGAGTAAAAATTACTTTTTTCTTTCAGGTTACTTTCAAAAATTTGTTGGATAATTTAGATTGGCAGCTGTTTATTAAGGTACTAAATCTTCTTTTAATTGGAATGACATTAAATATTCCTGCTTTTACCTGTCTAGTTTAATATAAGCTGCTAATTTGAATATATGAGTTGTTACAGTGAGATGTTTTAATTCATTAAAAAAGCTAAGGCCATTATTTGAGATGAAACAAATAGATGTATCTCTTGAGAGAAATAATTATGTGATAAAATGAACTTGAATTCCTCATGGATAGGCTAGTTTGTATTTATATATGGTTTGATAGACATATTGTGAATACACTTTAATTCTTATTCAGGAATATTGCAATGCCAGATATACTGACTGATAAAAAAGTGACAGGATTGCCACATACTGTTTTCTTTCATTATCACACTCTGGCAGAGTAGAGTACAATGGTGGTGGTGAAATACTATTTGATTATAGAATAAGCTGTCAAGAGCTCTAATTAATGTGAAAAAAATCCATTTATAAATGACTAAGCACCATAAGAGCTTTGTGTTTCACTACTTGGAGTTAAGAATTTATTAAATAACTGTAAATTTAACCTTCTGGACATTGTTTCAACAGGTATATTAACAGTAACCGAATAACCTCTATGGAGCCTGGTACCTTTGACAATTTGTCTACCACACTTCAAGTATTGAAACTGAACAGGAACAAAATTTCAGCAATTCCTCAAAAGATGTTTAAACTGTCCCATCTGCAGCACCTGTAAGTGTAACCTACAATTGACTAATTGTTTTCAGGTTTTCCAAAGCACTGGCAGTGCTTGAACTTTAGCCTTTAATTTAACCAGAGGCAGAGTGAGACAGACAGAGAAAACATATTACTACAACCTTTACTAACTGCAGCGTTGTGCTGAACAAAACTAGTCTTATATGTTGGTGAAATGTGAACAGTCTTTGTGTTTAAAATTGTGTTTGCCTATTAAAAGTTAAGAAAAAAAAAGTCTGGAAAAGAGGTAGTGGCAAAATTTCTGTAAAAAAGCATCAGGAAAACAGTAAGTAAAGTAAACTTCTGTAGTTAAACTTATATAGTTCACTGCAGCACTCATTTACTTTGTGCTTTCACAGTGAAATGAAGGAAATTAATTTACTTTCAGATGACATGACAATAAGCAATATGCTTGAATAAATAAACTTTCAGCTTTACTGATACAGTCCTGCCCATAAATGTTTTACTTAATGAATAATAAAGTTATATGAAAGAGACTGTGTTTGGGTTTTTTTAATTGAAAGACTTAGAAAGTGCAGAAAATGGACAAGAGAATGGGTTGCCCTTTGTCAAATTCTAGATAATTATTTTCCATATCAGATAGTCAGGAGTTAAAAATTGCAAAGTGTCTTAGGTTAGCCTTGAAAGTGATAGGTTATAAGAACACTGAAATATTAGGGTGCTTGACACTTCTGTAAAGAGTGACTTTGTTACTTTGTGTGCAAGAGTTGGAATGGTTTTACTCAGGCCTCAGTAGAAAAGTATAAGAACAGTCCTGCAAAGCTCAGGATTTGTTAATGATCTTGGTAGACTTTCTGATCTTCAGATTCACCTTGAATTTTGGGTGTTGGTTATATTCTTGCCTAAAAATGTTCCTTTTGTTCATAACCAGTATGCTAACTGAGTTATATTAGGTTGCTTATCTGCAAGGAGGGCAAAAAATTTGTGTTACCACCTGTAACTATTCAGAGAAGAATGGGGAAGAGCTAAAGCCTGTTTTTACTGAATATTCTTCAATTTTTATTCATATTTAAACAAAATATGGGAATTAGAGTTCTCCCTCTGTTCTCAGGTCTGTTGTCAGGTAGATTTTGTGTCAGACTGCCATAGAGGAAAGCTGAATTCTTACAGGGCTATGACTCTGAAAAATAACGATGGTACAACTGTGGGGAGACCTTTATTTTGCATGAAGAAATAAGTCTTGGAAGGAGGGATTCTTCCTAGTTTGGTAGACCTAAGACTTCCTTGAAGGGGCAGATAATCACTTGTTCTACTATCTTTTGGTAGTATTGTCTACTCCTGTCACTGCATCTTACCCTCTGGCTAGTTATGCCCTACATCTCCCTCACAGGATACCCATTGCTCCCAATTTCTGACCTGCACAGGGTGAGTGTAGTGGCAGAAGGGTGAGTGCCAAGACCATATGAGAGAGGGAAGGCACTATGTAAAACTGGTTGTGCTTGGCTACAGATACAGAAAAAGATCACCCGGGATGTTCAATTTTGTCTAGTTATCACAACTGAAATTTTAACTTTTTCTTGTCCGTTCATTGATTGCAATTACAAACCAGTCTTAAGAGCTCTACTGCTGGATAAACACAGCTTTCAGTTTTGAATTTGGGAACAGGGCTAACTGTGACATTCTAGGTCTACAGGGATTCTTTAAGTCTGAAAATCAATGAACTGCCAAGTACTTGTCCTCATTATCAGAAAGGCAGAACAGTATTAACATGGTTGAACATGTGTTCATGTTTGATGAAATGTTTGAATTTTATTACTTCTTGTCTTTGTTTCATGTGCAAGAAAAGTGTTTAAATAAAGTTGGTTTCAGAGAGGGAAGAAAGGTTGTTGGCATGTTGATAAAATTAGTGTGCTGTAACTGTAAATTCTATTGATGCAGGGAGCTGAATCGCAACAAAATCAGAAAAATAGATGGGCTCACTTTCCAAGGACTTCCTGCTTTGAAATCATTAAAATTGCAGAGAAATGGGGTTACGAGACTCATGGATGGTGCTTTCTGGGGTTTGACCAACATGGAAGTCTTGTAAGTATCAAACATTTGCTGGTAGGTGCTGCTGAAGGCATATAAACTAGATTTGCACAAAATTAATTAATAGAATTGCATGGTAAAATTCAAAGGCTTTTTTGAATTGAATTGTCTTGTTGTGGTCTGAAAAGCAGCAAGCAGTCAGTAGTGATTGTGTAGAGGAGCACATTCTAAGTGCATGCATACAGTTCAAGATTTTAATAGAGGCTCCAGCTATCTAGCCAGTGTCATGTGGTCAGATGTGGACTGTGGCATAGCATGAATGCTGCTGAGTTTCTGAACCTTACGTCTTTTTCTGTCTGTGGGTGTTTGTAGGCAGCTGGACCATAACAACTTAACAGAGGTAACCAAAGGCTGGCTTTATGGCTTACTGATGCTGCAGCAGCTTCATCTCAGCCAAAATGCCATCAGCAGGATCAGTCCTGATGCCTGGGAATTTTGCCAAAAACTCAGTGAGCTGTGAGTACCTTTATTCTCTAACAGTTTCAAAAGCCGGGTACATGCCAAAACATGGGCTTCTTAGCACTGATCTGTGAATTTTTCATAGCAAAGTTTCCAAGGTGACAGCAACTTTGCTGTATAAGACAGTTACATCTTGTTGAA
This sequence comes from Parus major, assembly GCF_001522545.3. NCBI lineage: Eukaryota > Metazoa > Chordata > Aves > Passeriformes > Paridae > Parus > Parus major. The sequence goes on along the minus strand of NC_031773.1, from coordinate 29,742,469 downwards.
AGAAGTTGAAGTTAGCTGCGACTGCTCCATTTCACTGTAGCAATTGTACTAAAGCTGTAACACAGTCATTTTCAAATGACAGAAATTAATTCTGCAGTAGTTTGTGAATTGTTCAAAACAATGCAGAATGCTGCGTGGTCAGAAGTGGTGTAGTGGGTTCTATGATAATCATAAGGGGAAAAATTGTGCTTCCCCCCTGAAAGTCCATGTGGGTTGAACTAAGTTAAATAAGCACTGCAGTATGAACATTAAAATTTTTTTTTCCCCTTAAATTTGCAGAGATTTGACATTCAATCAATTAGCAAGGCTAGATGATTCAAGTTTCATTGGTTTAAGCGTGCTGGTTGGACTGTACATCGGAAACAACAAAGTAAATTACATTGCTGATTGTGCCTTCAAGGGACTTTCCAGTCTACAGATTTTGTAAGTTGACAAACTCAATCTGTAAGGTCAAAAACCTTAAGAAAAATGCTGTGTTTATAGGTTATTTCTTTTTTTTTTATGAAATAAAGAAACATTAAGAACATTCTGTTAACTTCCCCTGATCAGTGTATGATTTTCTTACAGTAAGATTGCTTTCCAGAATAGTTGAGAAAGGGAGGAGTTTCTCTTTTGTTAAGGCAGTGCACAATGGTTGGTGGTAAATGTGATACAAACTTCCAGTAGCATTATTGTGGGAGAGGCATATCTCTGAAGGCAGCAAGCAGAGCACTACTACCCACAGTTTCAGGGATCTGGATTGTAGTTGTGTCTTAACTGAATCATTTTCTCTCACAGCAGAAATAAGAAGACAAAACTCATTGTCGTGACTGGACAATTGCTTTAAGTATTATAGCATGTTTTGCAATAGCATTTCTTGAAGGAAGGGAAAGAAGAAAGTAATCTAAATACATTCCTCTTCATTAAAACCTTCCCATTGCATACCACTGACCCATCTGTCAGCCAGATGAGCAAAATGATTGCCTTTCCCTCTAGGCTTTATTTTCAGGGGTTTGCTAACATACTCACACTTAGGGAATCTAGGAAAGATGAAAATTAGAGGAGTGTACACGGTGTTTTTTAAGAATATAGAGAGTTGGAGATCATAAATAGAGGAAGTTAGAGAATTGCGAGGTGTTGAGATATTAAATATTAGGCTTTTTGTCCTAGATTTTTCTTTCTCCTCCACCCTGACCCTGTAGATTGTTTGCTGACACACAATTCTGTACACAAATTTCTAATCTCTTTATGCTACATAGATAATTAAGCAACTGTTTTGGGATGTTAAAATGATTCTCTGGGTGTTAATATTATGGACTTAAAAAAATGTGAAGGTGTTTCAAAGGGATGACAGTTGATCCTTTCCCTTCCTGTGATGCACATTCTCTTAAGATAGTCCTGTATCTGAATACCTTTGGAGGGATATGTGGGTTGGTTTGCTCATGATTCTAAAAATTGTTGAGGTTGTAATCTTTTTAATTATCAGTGGAAAAAATAGTAATAGTCTTCAAAGTCTTTCAGTAAAAATCAAAATGATAATCAGGAAAAGCTTCTCTTAAACCCACAAAAACCAACTGAACAAAAATCCAACCTAACAGAAAGCTATTTTAGAATTTTTTTTAAAGTAATACATGCTGTTGAAGTATGTGCCTTGTTCTTTTTAATAGCTTTTGTGGTTTGATTCCCCTCTCCTCCTTAACAGGGATCTGAAAAACAATGAAATATCATGGACTATTGAAGATATGAATGGTGCTTTCTCTGGCCTAGATAAACTTAGAAAGCTGTAAGTATCGCTACAATATTTGTATCTCATCATGCCTTAAACATATTAGCTCATTATATGTCTTTCAAGGGACAAGCCCAACACCTAAAGATACTAAATTTTTCATAGCAGAGATGATTTTTTTTCTCCCTTATCACCTTTTTCTCTATAACATGTTCCTTTTCAAAAAAAGAAATTCAAGATTTTCCAAGTCAAACTAATCTGAAATATTGTAAGTATTATTATTATTTATGGACATATTAATCAAACAATGAGGTTTTCCCATACAAAGAAATAGTAAATGTATTATATGACAAAGGCATAGTGACAGGCTTAGTCTTCAGTAAGGTAAAGCTGCATCCAGTGGAAGTGGCTCCATTGCATTGAAATTTTTGAATTCAGATTTATGAAATTAAAAGATGTTTGATTATATTTAGAATAATCCATGTCACTTAACTGCACACCTTAAATGTCTTCTAAAATAATGGTAAAATGTAGATACTTTTTCAGGGGGAATAAATTAGTATCTTTTAGATTTGGTACATTTTGCTGCATTGGAGATGGATGAGTAGTGAATACTAGTCACAGTTCAAAAATAAATGCCAAAAATACAATTATTCAGCTCAAAAATCTTTCCATTTAATTGCATTTCTTCTGCATCATGTACTTAATTTTTTCAGGATACTCCAAGGAAACAGAATTAGATCCATTACAAAGAAAGCATTTTCTGGTTTGGATGCACTTGAACACTTGTAAGTAGCAGAAGTTCACATTTAACCCAGAATTGAAAAAAACTAATTTTGATACTGGTATACTGGTATGAAATACACTTACCGTGGCTGCTACTGTGGTCTTCAGATGATTTTTCAGTTTTGGAGTTACACTTCTGGAATTAATGCAGAAATTCTTACATATTAAGCATGCTATGGAACTCCTTATTCGTGTCTCTTTCGTTTTTGAGCTTGAGCATGTTTTGTGTATCACTAAAATAGAAAACTGTTGTTTGAGTCCTAAATCCACTCAGTTTAATAAATTATTATTTTCTTCTAAGCCTATTTTTCTTTTTTTTTCCTAGAGATCTAAGTAACAATGCAATTATGTCAGTTCAAGGAAATGCATTTTCACAAATGAAGAAACTCAAAGAATTGTAAGTTTCTATCAAAAGATAACATCTCTATTAGGTATATCTATCCTGAAAATTTATAAATAAAAGGCCTTGTAAGACATTGCCTGATGCAGTGATAAACCCCTGCTGCAATCTCTCTGAAATAACATGAAAAGCTATGTCAGTGTTTTGGGTTTTTTACTTTTTATGTGATGGGTGTATTTAAGTGAGAGTGTAGGATAGGAGGCATTCATTTTCTGCTACGTTTATTGTCTCTAAAGTCCTTATTTTAAATTGGGTGATTTCTAACAGGTTTTAGATAAGCAAGACTTTGATGTAATGTGCTCTAAGATTAGCAGTGCTATCACTAAGCTAAAGCTTGCTGGACCAGTGAAATGCAGTGCTGTAATTCTTTTGTAAAGACCTGGTTGTCAGTGCTTGTAATTGGGTCCTTCTCTCCTGTTGTAACAGAGACAGATTTTCAGTGAAGTCGTGAAGCGGTCACTGCAAAAAATGTATTTTAGTGTGGATGGGTTTTTGTCCTCTCACCCTTTTGTTCTGTCAATCAGTGCAGAACAACGCTGGCTCACGGTTATACTGAAAGGGGTGACATCAAATTGGCAACCTGTCACTAGTGGGGTGCAGCAGGGCTCCATCCTCAGCCCTGTGCTCTTGATAAATGACTTGGACACAGCACTGGAAGGGATACTGAGCAAGTTCACAGATGGTGCAAAACTGGGAGAGCTGTGGACTCCCCCTAAGGCAGGGAGGCCCTGCAGAGTGACCTCAACAAACAAGAGGGCTGTATGAAGTTGAGCAAGATAAAAGTGCTGGATTCTGCACCTGGGGTAGGGCAGCCCTGGGTGTATGGACAGACTGGGGAATGAGATGCTGGAAAGCACAGCCGTGGGAAGGGACCTGGTGTCCTGGTCAAGGGAAAGCTGAGTTTGACTCAGCAGTGCCCTGGCAGCCAGGAGGGCCAGGCATGTCCTGGGGGGCATCGGGCACAGCATGGCCAGCCAGGCAAGGGAGGGGATTTGAGCTGAACAAAATTGCTGTCTTTCTCTTGCAATATATGTTTAAGCTAAAACCTTAGTTTTGTTACAAAAGTGTGCTCATACAGATCTGTATTACAAACTGAAAAAACAACAAACAGCCTTCGATTTTAATTGCTTTTCTTAGGCACTTCAACACATCAAGTCTTTTGTGTGACTGCCAGTTAAAATGGCTACCACAGTGGATGTCAGAGAACAACTTCCAGAGCTTTGTAAATGCCAGTTGTGCCCATCCTCAGCTGCTAAAAGGGAGAAGTATTTTTGCTGTCAGCCTGGATGAGTTTGTCTGTGGTGAGTGTAGGCTCTATTTCTCATTCCATAAAACAAATTTTGCTGTGTGCTTGGGATTTTTTGTGGTTTCTTGATACATTGTGATTTCTGTAACAAAATGGAGAAGATGTGATACTAACATTATCTTCTGTTCCCAAACTGTGATGTAGATTTTCAAAGCCTGTGGCTTCATACAAGACAAGGAGTGATGGTATTCTGACTTACATTTCAAGTACAGCTTGCTTACATAGAACATAGAGCATGCAAGTGAAAGCTCAGTAGTTTGTGAGGGTAGATTTATGTGCCTCTAGATGTAAAAGATACTGTTTAGATAACTGCCGTTTTTAAATGAGGCACATTTTGGCAAAATTAAGATGTAGTTTTTTGGTTTGGTTATTTGTAAATTTTTTTCATACTCCATTAGTCTTGAGGTTATTCCAGAGCTGATAAAATTTGAAGGTAAAAAAGCCATACTAGCCTCAGCTCTTGACATTTTTTATGTGTGCTTGTTGTCTGCTTTAAAAATTATTTGGAGTATGTAAATTACTGTCTTTATATAAACTGTGTTTAAAAATTACCCGATTGGCACAGTTACGATACCAGTATTTTTTATTTCAGTTTGCCAGATAGTAAGTGCTAGTAAAATATTTTTACTTTAGGGCCTGAGAATTTGAGGTGACAGTATCTGCCTTAAAAATGAAATTGTCCTATGTGTGTTTAGTAGCATTCATGAGCACCTCTGTTATGTTCTCTATTTAAAGCAAAGTGAAGCTAAGCATTCGGAGTAAGAACATGTTTGATTACTCTGATATGTAAAGTGGGACTTGGAAAATATCAGGAAATTTAAAAGCTAACTACATTTAATGGTTTTTTTGTTGAATACATCTTATTTTCTTACTAAAGAAAATTCAAACTTTATATTCTTTGGCACCAAAAAGACCTTCTCAATAACTTCCTCTCATAGCAAATGTAACTGGTTAATTTTTGCTGTTGCTATTCATATCCTTTTTTAGTGGGAAAGCAGGTTCAGAATATAAAATACTGTACCAAAATGTTGTTTTTCCCTTCCTGTTAGCAGTCAAATATTTAATAAAATAAATAAGGAGCAGATTCTACCTAATGCTGAGAAGGAGAGGTTGACATAATGCAGGGAATTACAGACTACTACTCAGGGTCAAAGGAGTATATAAGAAGTAGACATCCTAATTTATGCTGAAGGTATTTTGTCAAAAAATTGAACTGGGGATTGAAATATACATCTTCCATTTGCTGTATTGTGGGAATTGTGATTTTTCTTTTGACTGCTGAATGCTGTTTTTAAGTAATTAATTTTAAACCATTTAAGACTTACTAGCAAAAAGAAATGTACTGAGTCACTTGTTGAGCTTGATACTTAATGCAATTGCCATGCAGAAATAACTAAAATGTCCCAATGCAATCATTGGATGTTTCAGTTATATTTTTAAAGTGTGTTATCACTAGACATTTGGGTGTACACACCTTGCCTTGAAGGTTAGCAATAGCTGCTTTTGCTTATATAGAATTTTTAAGTGTCTGAAATTCAAACTTCTGTCTGAAATTAAAAGGTGTGTGTATATATGTGGATGTTTTTGTGATATAGTCATTCAAATATGCACTTGTATTATTCTGTTCTGACAAAAAATAGTGCTGGTCTTATGCTAGTGTGTTCTGTATTCTGTACTGTATGCTTATTTGAGTGACCTTTTTATCACTCCGTCCTGTCAGATAATTAAGATTGAAGTATGTTCTCCCATCCTTTCACAAGGCTAATTTAAGTACTTAGAATGTTTTACTTGGTTATTCCTGTGCAAAGTCAGTGAATGTTTTAACTCAATTTGCAAATGGTAAGACATGGGTATGAAGCATGAAGAGCAAATGGCCTGGGAGGTTCTTAAAGCCCATGCTTATAGTCCCAGATCCATGTTCCCCTGTCACTGGAGCACAGCTTCATACCTGCAGGAGTTTTGCTGACAGTTCAAGGTTAGGCTATCTGCACATCTCATTTTCTTTTGTAACAGAGTGGAGGTTCTTCAAGGAAATAACACTTTCACCCCATAGTTGTTCCCAGTCATTTGAGATGTAATAAGACAAAGGGGCTAGGAAAAACAGCAGGGTCTGCAGGAAGGAATTTTTGGGGCACAGGGCTTTCCCTGCAGTTGCTGTGAAGTTTATGCAAAGATTGTGGACACATCTTGAAAGCTGGGTATGTACTAAGGCTTTTGCTTTTGGGAGACCACACATATACTTGCCCTCTCCTTTTGCGTATGCAGTGTACACACAATTGAATAAATAATTGAGAAGACAGTTAATTCAGTAAACTCACAACGTGGCACTTTGAAGATAACTTTCCTATAGTAAAGGGACCACCAGGAATTCTTGAAATTACTGTGTTCTTCCCTGCTTAAGGGACCTTCCATCCCCTTTGGCCCAAACAGACACAGATCACTGGAACACTGACTTTTGTACTTGATTTTTTTTGTGGGTTTGTGTAAAACCCTCAACTGTAACTTGCAGTTTCTGATAGCAGAAGAACTATGCTTTCAATAAAGAAAAACTCAGAGCAGCCTGAGGTGTTGTAAAGATGAGAAGTAGGCTTCATGATTGATGTTCAGAATAGTTCCTATGGATGTCAGGGGGTAGTTCTTCCATCTTCAGTGCTTCTATAGAAGAAACTGTGCACACAGTCTGCTTTTAAATGTGCTTTCTCTTCAATAAGAGATGGCTTGGCACAATAAACTCATAAATACAGCATCTTTAAATGCCCTACGGCTAACAAAATTTAAAACAAAAGGTATTGTGGATACATTTAATAAATACTTATCTGACTCTTCTCTCAAACCTATAAAACAAGGCTTACTAACTCTCTGGAAAGAGTCCTCAGGCACTGCATATATTTTTTTTTTCTTTTCCTCATGCAGATGATTTTCCTAAACCACAGATCACTGTCCAGCCAGAAACCCAGTCAGCAATTAAAGGCTCCAATTTGAGTTTTGTGTGTTCAGCAGCCAGCAGCAGTGATTCCCCAATGACTTTTGCATGGAAGAAAGACAACGAATTGCTGCAAGATGCTGAAATGGAGAATTACGCACACCTCCGGGCCCAGGGTGGAGAAGTGATGGAGTACACCACCATCCTTCGACTGCGCAATGTTGAATTCAGTAATGAAGGGAAATACCAGTGTGTTATTTCAAATCATTTTGGTTCATCCTACTCTGTCAAAGCCAAACTTACAGTAAACAGTAAGTATGTTATGTTTTGCTTGTGGACTTAGAATAATTTTAATCAAGATAGGTAATCATAGATTTTCCATTCTCATCGTCTGCATCTTTTAGAAGATCCATACTATGAGATTATTTCTTAAAAATTTATCTGTTTCCAGGGACACCATTCAATTTTACTTCTGGTCCCAGTGTGCTGAAGCACAGTATAGGAAAAGCCAGATAACATACCCAATTCATATTTTATATCTGGCAAAATCAATGTTACAAGATGGAAAAATGTTAACTTTTTCTCACAGGAAGTAAGTACATGCTCTGTTTCAAGATGCTATGGAAAGGTCATCTAGGAGGCTGTTAGCAGAAATGAGATTTTGATCTAGGTGGTTTCACATACTTCACAGTTCCTTCCCTTTCTGCTGGCTACTGATGAGTTTAGGTTGTATTATTTCTCTACTGTTTTTAGGCCCATAAACAGTGTTCAAAAAAGGAAAAGTATGTTTCATGTATTGATTTTGGTATCACCAACTTTTCTTTAGTGCTGCCTTCATTTACAAAAATCCCCATGGACTTAACCATTCGAGCTGGGGCAATGGCGCGTTTGGAATGTGCTGCAGTTGGGCATCCTATCCCACAGATTGCTTGGCAGAAAGATGGTGGAACAGATTTTCCTGCAGCACGCAAGAGGCGCATGCATGTCATGCCTGAAGATGATGTGTTCTTTATTGTTGATGTAAAGATTGAGGACACAGGTGTTTACAGCTGTACAGCTCAAAACACTGCTGGAAGTATTTCAGCTAATGCAACATTAACAGTACTAGGTAAGATATTGGCAAACCTTAACAGCACAATCAATATGATTCAAAATAATAAAAGTTAGTCAAGTTTGCTGGTGTATACACATCTGGTACGCGTGTGATGGAGGAAAGAAGGGGCTTCTGTTTTAATTTAGAGACAGTAGATTTGTTTAACTTCTGATTTCTTGACATTTTGTTAACCACTTTTATTGGAGTTCTCTGCAATCGTAAGCACGCATGATTTGGCATTTTTACCTCGTAATCAAGCATGTAAATCAGATCAATTGACAGGTAAATTGTAGGTTTTAAGTACAAATTTTTGAGTTTCTTCGTAGAATGAGAGTAAGCTTTATTAGGCCCTACTGATGCCATTTATTTTAGTTTTTCCTCTTGATCTATGAAGAAGAGGGACGTTATTACTCTTGCAAGATCATTTAGAATATTAGAATAATAAGACTTATAAGAACATAAGTCTTGTGCTTTCTTTCCAGAAACACCATCATTTTTGCGGCCTTTGCTGGACCGAACTGTAACAAAAGGTGAAACTGCGGTCTTGCAGTGCATTGCTGGTGGTAGCCCTCCACCCCGACTGAACTGGACTAAGGATGACAGCCCTCTCGTGGTAACAGAAAGACATTTCTTTGCTGCAGGCAATCAGTTACTAATTATTGTGGATACAGATGTAGAAGATGCTGGGAAATACACTTGTGAAATGTCTAATACACTTGGAACAGAACGAGGCAACATCCGTCTTAATGTAATTCCTACTCCCACCTGTGACTCTCCTCAAAACATTGCCCCATCACTTGATGATGATGGATGGGCCACAGTTGGCATTGTGATCATAGCTGTGGTTTGCTGTGTGGTGGGCACTTCCTTGGTGTGGGTGGTCATCATCTACCACACCAGAAGGAGAAATGAAGATTGCAGCATCACAAATACAGGTGTGTAAACTGAAGGTTTACCTTGGAAAGGAAGAAAAAAATGTTTGTGGTTGCTTTGCAGTGACTTCATTGTAGGAACATTAGTGTGTTTCGACTTGGAGGCAAAAAGATGAATTATATGTTACTTTCAGTGCTTTTCTGACAAGTTTAAAAATGTTTCTACAAACTGAAGTATGCTAATGGCTTTTGTATGTGTTTTCCTTCCCCACAGATGAAACAAATTTACCTGCTGACATTCCAAGTTACCTGTCATCCCAGGGGACACTGGCTGAAAGGCAGGATGGATATGGCTCATCTGAAAATGGCAGTCACCATCAGTTTCTCTCATCTTCTGTAGGAGGGTATTTTCTGCAGCAGAGGGACAGTAATGGTAGGTAGAAAATGCTAAGCTGTGATTTTTCATGTGGCTTGAGGAGCTGCAGTTTGGCTATTGTCTTTCTAACTAATAGAAGTAACACTACAGAAGCATGTTTACAGAAATTTGATAGAGGATGTGAATTTTATTGCTTGGTATTTTTTTCAACATGATAATAACCGGAACTTGGTTCTGTTCATCCAAATGATGTTACGGTGTTTATTAAATCAGGAAGTTTTTCTCTAGTCTCAAGGGTAAATTTACACTGATATGCCAAAAAAACAAGAGTGTCCAAAAGAAATTACCATGGCATGTCTTCCTCTATTGCAGCTTGATAAGTGTGTTTTTAGTGGAATGTAGGCATGTGTGGTAATACCAGTGGAACTTAAGTATAGCTGTTTAAACTTGCTGATTAAAAAAATCATTATATTCAGGATCAGTAAAGGATTTAAGGTGACTGCAAGTTAAAACCTGCAGTACTTGACATTTATATGTGTGGCCCCTAAGAATCCTGTATATATCTGCACTAGAGAGGGAAAGGGTTTAGGGTTGAGATACAGTCAGGAGCTGGGACAGGTGGGAATGATACTGAGATAGGTTTGCAGTTCTGGGTAGTGAGAGGAACAGCCTCTTTGTGGATCAGGAACCAGAGGCTGTGTCCAAAGCTTTCAGGAACCATTGAACTGAAAATCTTTATAGGTGTTTAGGCAGTCAGTGACTCCTTCAGATTCTTCCAAACAGGATTTAACATTGATACTCTGCTTTGAAGGTAGCTGTCAGACAGATCATGAATTTGTCTTCTGTGCTTTGGAAGAAGGAAGTCCCTCATTCTGATCCCTGTGACTGGTTTTGTTTTGTTTTGTTATTCAGGGATTGTACAGTGAAGTGACACATCTCTGTCAAGCTAATTAATTGAACAGTTGATGGAATTAGAATTCTCATCCAAAAATTAGGTTAAACTTAAGCAAACTCTGAACTACACTACAAAATGTAGTTGAACACGTGGGGTTCTTAAAATCTACCCAAGAAACTCTAAGCTGAAGATGCAGAAAAGACTGTGTGCTGACACATCAATTTTATTTTTAAGGCATTTGCCATCTAGATAACAGCAGTGAAACAGACTTGGAGGGTGTTGCAGATCCATTCCTATGTCACTATCTGGGGACTTCAGGGACTTCATATTTAAAAGGCAACACTTACAGTTCTGATGCATTTGAAGCATACAATACAAGTAAGTTGGTGGGGGGAAGGTTTAGGCCTAACTCAATCATTGCTATGATGAATCAGTATAAAATCAATTTTTCCTTTCCTTTAGGTTGCAGCCCTGAGCAGAGATCAGCAGGCTTGGGCCCTTATGAGTCTGGATATTTAAAGAAAAAGGAGTACTATCAATACTCACCTGCACAGGAAGATCCCTTTGACCAGTGTGTTGGCTTTATTGGGACACCGGCTACAAGTAGCAGATTGATGAACTCTATTTATACTCAAAATGAAGGAACTGGACTGAAAAGCAAAAGTCTCAACTTAGACACATTTGATTTAAACAGAAGTTTGGAGCCCTCATCTATTACAAGTAACAGCACTTTCATGGGTATGTTCTAGCTGTTGTTTTTTATTCAAGCTGCCATTGTCTTTGCTGTCTTGCTTCCTAAAATACTAAGCAAAACTGATTTCTCAGCTTTTTCTTTCCCAAATGTTTGACACTGAGGAACAGAAAAGTGAATATAACTGTGTAATGAGGATATTTAGATGACCACATCTTAATAGCTCACACTTACATAAAAATCTCATCGGTGATGCAATTCTTATCTTCTGTCTTAATAGAGCTGGCAGATTTCTGTAAATGTTAGCATACATAACTTAAATATACCTTAACAAACTTCAGGCATAAGTTTTGCCTGACAGGCAAAAGGTGTGTAAGGAGGGCTCAGGGCAGGTGGGGAGACTTGAACTCGTATGTGTATATATTGTATAACACAGTCAGCCAGAACTATTTACCCTTCAAAGAAGGCACTATGTAAAAATGCCCTCTCTATCCCTCATTTGTAATTTTCTCATAATGTGCATGACAAAAAAAATCCCGAAGTTTAGTTTAGGGTTTACAATTTTGATCCAGATTGTAGGGAGAGGTGGGGAAAGGAGAAAAGCATTGCTTTATCCTCGAAGCTCATTAAATTTTGGATGTTGGTTTGGTTGCTTGGTTTAAAATGCATATAAAACCACATACTGCTTTCATCCTTGTGATATCTTAGCGCCAAACACAGCCCTGGTACCATAGATTGTCTCCCAGCTGGTGTGTCAGTACTGGCTGATCGAGATCTGGGTCTGCTGGCTCTGAAGGGGACCTAGGGGAATGTGCATCACTGGGCTCTTTGTTCTCAGGGGGTGGGGAGGGAGGCACAAGCTCTGAAGTTTTCCCTCTTCAAAAGCCAGATGTTTGAACTGTAAAATGTTGCAGATGCCAGGACATCTGGCAGAGACCCTGGGACTGCACACGGCCAGCTTCCTGGCTGGCTGCCACTATTACTGTGGTGGGACTGTGCAGACAGGGCTTTATCATGTCTCCTGCAGAAAGCAGTCCAACTGTATGTTCATATATCCAGGAGTTAATGTCACCTCAAGGGCACATAGTCTTCTTGCCCTAAGAAGCTATGCAGAGTTACTACTTTGATCAGTTCTCTGAACATACTACCCCACTTACGTTGCATTGTCAATGCCTTAGATGCTTCATAACCATTAGTACTCTTCCCTCAAAGAGCCTATTGCTAGATCTTGGAGATGGTGGCTGTGGAAGAAGTTGTGTAGATTTCTTGTCTTCAGTTGTGAATTCACTTCTTCAAGATGGCCATCAAATTCAAACCCCCTTTTGCTTGTGCAGTCACAGTGAAGAAGACAGCTGGCATTACGATCATGGTTGATGCACAAGCCAGAAGGTTTTTAGCTTGGATTTTTTGTTTATAAGACAGTTCGTAGCTTTGGTGCTGTGAGGAGCATTGTTTCGTACTGCATTAGGTCAAAACTGCTCTACAATTCATTGATGGAAGTAGGGATTTTGTCCAGTGCCTTTTTTAATAACTTCTCAGATTACAGTTTTACTTGAAACCCTTGCTTCTAACAACTAAACAAAAGCAGAAGTGTTGCATTTTGTTTGGGCTCAAAATTTATTAAAAAATGTGTCAAATTATTAATAAAAACTTCATCAAAGTCAGCCTGTGGCACACTGTCCTCTGAAAGTAAGTCCTTACAGACACTATGGCTTATGATGGCTTTATCTTTGTTCAGTGAAAAAAGGAGGTCATTCTTGTAGAGGTGTTGATACTAACAGCTTCCCGGTGGTGAAGAGTGACACACACTGATTGTTTTCTGACTGGTAAATCCAGATAATTATTAATAACAATTGAACTGAAATGTGTAATTCTCTTTGGATTGCTATTGTTCTCTTTGCCCACAACTGGCTGGATGATCAGTGAATGGAGCATGTCACTATCTCCATCTTTATTATTAATGGGAGGTGCTAGCCAGAAGAAGATTGTGTTAGGATTCAGATTGCACTGTGGGACAGTGTTGTATAACCTGATCGAGGTTCATGGGGTTACTTTTTTTTGAAAAATTCCTATTTTATTTTTTCTGAACTGCATGACAGATTGCACAAGGCATTCATTTATTGAAGAACAAAACAGGGAGTGACTTGTGCATTAGGAGCCTTGTGATGTGTTTGCAGTTTCGTCTGTGTTCCCACCTCCCCCCTCACCACCCTCCCCAAAGAAAAATGAGTATGGAAGTAGTCATGAAGACAAAAGAAGTGAAGTTGTGGGTGGCTATACAACTACTTGGAAGTGTTTTTAATGTCTCTGGGGACAGAATCTTGCCTTATGCGTGTGAGCACATGGATAATGTATTTTAAATGGTAAAACAACATTTAAGTAAAATCTCACTTTGGTGAACTTTTTCTTTTGTCAATCCTTGGCTTGCATTCCAATGTCACTTATGTACACTAGGGTGGGACACAAAGCTTTTTAGCATCAGTGTTTCTGTGCTCACTCTTTCACTGTCTTTCAGGAACATTTGGAAAGCCTTTATGGAGGCCTCAGCTGGACTCTCTTTCAAGCTGTAGACAGCAAGCAAATTGCCAGCCAAAAACCTCTCATAATAATCATCATGTCTCACTGGACTGCGATGCAGAGGTGGATGAAGAGGGAAGGAAAAGGACAGTTTCTAGGGGAGAAAATAGCTTTTATACTTGCAAACAGTCCTTTGAAAACTTTAGGACTTCTACTTTCCAATCCTGTGATTCAGATACGTAGCTCCTTTTGGACTTCCTGATTTCTGGAACCAAAGAAATAATTTGACATACTACTACCTCAGTATGGAACTTTATTTAAAAAGGGAATAAGGAGAAGAAGGGAAGAAAGAAACCACATGATGCTCTGAAATCAGAAGAAAAAAAATATTTTTTTTTCCAATAAAGCATAATTTCCAAGATGCTCTACATTGGTTCTACAGGGAAAAAATCCTTATAAAAATACTATATTTGTAATTATTTTATAGCTTTTTTTTAAAAAAATGCAAATAATATGTTTTGTAAATTAATGATGTAAATAATACAGTGTATGTATTTCTATGTCAGACTTCATTTTCTTGAAATGATTAGTAAGCATTCTATATTTGTATTTTTTTTTAATTTTGTACCTTTTTACAAATGGAAACCCCATGCTGTTTGCAGGTACCATGCATCTTATTTGCACATTACTTTAATAAAATATGCTGCCATGTGGTCTCTGACCCACATTAGTGTATGAAGAATGAAAAGTGTGAATTATGTTTTTGGACAGTGTTGCAAATGTAGGTGCTTTCTGATGCACGTTTGCACCTTTATTTGACTTAAACTTATACCTTTAGATTTACTATGTAAAATGTCTTCATCTTCAAAGAGAGGGTGTGGTCCTGCCATGGTTATTGGTAAGGTTGGTTGCAGCTGTTTGAACTAAAGCAAGGCTGTAAATCCTCCAGTTTGTGAATTCCCCCTGTCAGATGTGCACACACACGCTCTCAGTTTTCATGCCTGTGAGACTGTAGAACCAGCAGTTTGCCTGTGCCTTTGTTGGTGTGCCTGCATCTGGTGGAGGGATGTACACAGTAGATGCACAAATTCATATCAAGCTATTTAGTAAAAGAAGAAAAATGGCACTGGGTATCTGCCTGGTAACCTAGCTCTTCTCTGAGTGGCTGCATCAAGTGTTTGCCAAATACGCAGTCCATGTCTGAGTCTTTGCTTTCCCATACCCTTTATCCCTCTTTTCTTGCTTCTGCAGCCACTCCCTGCTCAACATGAGGAGGTAATCCAAGAATAAGATAATGGTTTTTTTTGTTTAATTCATGCTTCTGTTCCTTACTTGGCTGCCCTTCTCTGGTTATAGATGAGATCTGTGCTTTATTTAATTGCTCAGTCACGTTGAGCAATTGTAGACTCTGGCTGGATTATATTTGTAGTAAAGAAGCCAGTGTCTAACTATACAAAGTCAGAGATAAACAGTAGTTAAAACTGAGTGGACACAGTCCACTTTTTCTGTTTCCAGGTACAGATGCCTATTTTAAAAAGCTGTGAATCCTGTTGTCATCACTGTTCTAAAACAGTGAGACTTCAAAATGGTTAATTCTACAGGACACTGGCTTTTTAAATCTGCCTGCTTTGAAGGTGCAAACTTACATGGTTGCCAAATAGCTTCTTTCAAACTAAATTAAAAGCAGCTGTTAGAATAGGCCATCACAGGCATCAGGGCAAAAGCGAGAGCAAAGATTTTGTTGCCTGGTGTAGCTGAACTAAGGGCTTTTAGTTGTCTGCAGCCAGAAACCTGGTACCCAGATTGCAATGCAATTTCCCTTTAATTTAGGCACCAGTATTAGAGGCAGGAAGTTAATCCATCCTTAGTCACTGGTGGTCTAAGCTTACAGAATGGGTTTTGCGTGCTTTAGTTGATCATATTGCCAGATTTTTTGACTTATTTTTAATTTGTCTTCATTGCTGCCAGATGTGCTGATGTGGTGACAGACATTGGTATGGGTGTTTGATTATAATTAAGTGCATTTGAAAGGGATTAATTTTTCCTCAGTTAAGCACAAACCTGTAGGTCAATAAGGCAAGAAATCTAAAATTTGGTTCACTCAATAATCTCTCCTTTTTTTCCCCCAAACCTCCCTCCCTAACGACCCTGTTTTTTAGGGAGAGGAGAGCTGGAGCCTGTGATAGCTCCTGTTTATAGCCAGACATTGCTTTTTTGACATATTAAAAAATACCTAAGTTAAAAACAGTAACTCCAGATTTAGTGTGTATCCTTAAGAACTCCATGTTAAAGGTTCATCACGAAAAACAAGCTTTAAATTCTGTAGTGGGTGAAGGTTGAGAACAGTGGCAATGTCATTCTTTTTTCATCTCCCTTGCAAAGACACTAATCTTCCAAGGGCTTGAATGTCTGTACCTAAATAAATCAGGGTCAATGACTGAATTTTAAATGCTTTTCACCAAGTTGCATTTAGTAATCTAGACGTAGGAATGACTTAAAATGTTACTTGATGCCTGAAATTCCCAGAAATGAAAATAAAAGCTCCTACATCCTCTTTTCTGATAGCTTGAGTTTTTGTGATTTATAAGTGGATTGTGCTTTAATACAGTGGCAATCTATAGAGTGCAAGATAGTTTCAATATCTTAGTAGTTCTTTTTAAACCAGTGATGTAACCAAACACCTGTTTTAACAGCTTGGAAGTTTGCTTGTCTTTTTTTTTGACCCCCCTCTTTAAGATGCAAATGTTAGTGAGTAGTTGGGTATTTACCCAGCTGAAAGCTAAACTGTAAGTTGATGTGATGGGGAAAGAAATTGCAGCCAGCCCTGAGTAAAGCTTACACTGCATCTCAAGAATTAGAATGAGAAACATGTCTTGTGTTGCTCAGTGACAAAACAGACATTTTGCAGTTTTATGACCAGCAGCAGCTGGAATCTTGCCATAGGCTCACTTAAAACTTGTAGAATTTTCTTTAAGGGCAGTATCCACTTAATGCTTTACACAACAAAATGTTTTGCCTTGTTGAACTCACAAGTGATTGCTGAGGTACAGTTTCTGTAAGCCCTAAATAGTTTTAGATAAATGGAGTTACTCATTTACCACAATCTCTCTGGAGTGAGCATCTCCTAAATGTGTAACCGAAATGATGTGTATGAGATGACACTAGGGATACCTGTGTACTGAAGGGCATTACAATTTCAAACACGACTTTATGGAGTTCTACTGTATTTCAGCAGCAAATGCTTTAATTTAGAATTCTTAACTGTAAGGGGATCTTGATAAATGGCAAAGAGTTAGGTGCAAAGCTTTCTCCAACTGAGGGCTCATTAGTGTCACCAAACATTTCTTATTTCAATCTCTGGGATCTCTTGAACACTTAAGCCTTATTCCTTGAGCTGCTTCAAATAAGCTTAAAACTAAGACTTAGCTTTGCACTGCAAACATTTGTGTTCTGCCACCCTTACAAGCCAGGACTATAATTGGGGATTGTGTTTCTTCTTGAATATAAACATAAGCAGAAATTCTATTAGCTACTTGCAAGTTTTCTTGTTACAGATACGACACATCTCGGAGTTAAACTTTCTCAGTGAAATCGTTTTTGTTCACGTTGTGTATTGCTTTGTCGTGGAGAATGTGTCTTGACTAGTTGGATGTTAGTTTACGACTCTTGTGAAATTACTTAAGAAAATAAGGAGAGAGGAGAACCTCAGCCTGTTTAGTGAAGGGGAAAAAAAAAGCAATGTATAACAAGATGCAGTTTGTGTACATGCCATTTTATTTGCATTAAAAACTTTACCGATACCTTCCTTTTTTGTATTTCAGCGGAGTGTTGCAGGAGGGAATAAAAACGTCTTAGCTCACTAATGTGTGGCAAAAAGTGCTTCTCCTTGTTGTGTTTAAGTATTAAGGGGTCAGTTGTTCCCTGAAATAAATATGTGCACACCTGACCTCTTACCAGAAGGCACGGATGGCCTCTCCTGTTTGCTGTGCTGCTCTTTTTCTCATAGCTCAGTACTGCTCCCGTGTCCTCGGGGCCCTCTCTGGTAACGTGCGCTCCTCAGTTCCCAGTTTCTCTGCTTGCACTGTCTCTGTGGTGACAGCCTGGGATGAATGCACTCAGTTCACAGAGCACAGTGCAATTGCAAGCAGTACATCAGCAGTGGTTGCGTGCTGGAAGAGAGGGAACGTGTTTGGGGGCAACAGGCTGCCCATAGCTTTAGGAGGAACTTGGTATGACTATGCAGAAAATGCATAATTCAGAAGACAGGGATACAATATTTATATTATAATGTTATGAGCACAATAAAGAGCATTTTTGTACTTTACAAACTTGACAATGTTTTCTGTATGCTCTATGCTTTCACGTGGCAAAAGCAGCAATGCACCGAAGAGTACATCATCTGGAGAGTTACCTCTTACTGCATCTAACATCTCCTTTCCTGGTAGGCAAGAAACAAGATCTGTTTGTTTTTCTGTGTTTGGGTTCAAGACTGAATATTGCTGGTGCAGTGCATAGTTTCCCAGAGTCATGTGGTCTGTGGGGTCCACTGTGTCAGAATGCGTGTGAACAATGTGACACAAGAATGCCATGGGACAGCAGGACCTGAGGGTGAAGTTGGTAGCAATTCTAAATTAACTGCTTGTAAAACAAATTTAGGCTTTGTGACTTCAGAATGTTTTTTCCCACACAAAAGAGAACAGAACCATAAATTACTCTAGATTAGGGACTAGTGAATAGCACTTCTGCATGATCCCTGGATGTCAGCCATCAACAAGGGCATTGGTTCCTATCCAGTTTGGCTGTTGACCGTGGGCTGTTGACCAGCAATTTCAGTGCAGGAGTTTGCAGTCCGAGTACCTGTATGTACTCTGCTCTGAAATTAATGGTGGCTAGTTTTAAGGTATGTGAATTTCAAATATGGCATTAGAAATGAAGATCTAACTTACTTGACAGAGGTAGTAAGATCCCCTGGATATAAAACAGGCTCTGGGATTTTGTACGCTGCTGTTTTGAAAGGCTGGTGTGCAACATTGTCTAAAGACACTCATTTGCCATAGCAATATGCAACCTACTTATTTTCAGCATTTCATTTCTAGCTATGCATGGAGAAGCTATTGTGATTTGGATTATGAATGGATTATCAAAATTCAGGTATTGATTATTGAGACGTGTGAAATAACATCTTTTTGGACAGTGAGGCTTCAGATTTTTTTTACGGCAAAATGATGCAAAGCTACACCAGTTCCTATCCAGTTAAAGAAGTGACCTTTGGTACTATTCCTGGTGTTCAGCCTACTTTAGAAATCACTGAAAAAAATACTGTCATGGAGGAAGACACTGATGTCCTTGTGTGGCTTGCAAAGTGCTTGCAAAATGCTTGAATTTTGTTTTTCTGTGATGTGGAGAATTCAGGGCTCCATTCAGCCTCTGTTCAACAAATGGTGGACTACTTTCATCCTGTTTTTCATAGATGTGTCAGCACTTGACAGACATAACTAGTTCTGTCCTGTGCTGGCATGCTGCATGTTACAGGAGTAGTCAGAGCTACTGTAAGGCAGAGCTCCAGAGATACTGGAAAAGGAATTCAGGAGAGGAGGGCTGTAGTTCCCATCCATGGAGGGGTTTTGAATAGTTCCCTTGTTCCAAGGGAGTAACTTTAGCAGGTTTAACATCTACCCCTCATAATTCTATAAGCTTATCAAGGAGTTACAGCTGCCCCTTTATTAGCCCTTGAATGGGGAAGGTGTGCATTTTCTGCATAACAAAGCACGTTGGAGTTTCTGGAACGGCTTTTCAATCTCATTGTGGTTCTAGGAAGTAAGCAGGAAGACTTGGTCCTTCATTTGGCACGTGGAGGTCCCTCATGATGTGCCTTACTGCATACAGAAGAGTTTTGCTGTCTATTGACTAACCAGAGCATTCACACAAAAAAATACTTGATTCACTGGTACCACGTAATTTTTAACACATCTCCAAACCAGTCTTTTTTTCTATGTTTTCTAATCTCTATGGCTGACTAGCACAGCAATGAAGAAGCTGCTGGTGGAGTAAGTGTTAGAAGACATATATAAGTAAGCCAAGTCATAACTGAAACTAGCCACTCTCCTGGCTTAAAATAAACTGGATTTGTACTGCTACCTGCTGTGGGTCTGTACACCAGCAGCATTAAGAAAGCATCAGTGCTACAGCAGCCAGCTGCCCATAGCCTGGCCTCTGCCACAGAGTGATCGGATTCTTTATTAGTGTAAAGTTCTTTCTCTATTAACCTTCCCTCAGGAAAGGGGAAACACGGCCTCCATTGTAATTAGCTTACACAGCCTTCCATGTAAGCTAAAGAGTGGAAAGTGTCAGGGGTGCTTGCAGCAGCCTCATAGGCATTTGCTGTTAGCAGGGAAAAGTTAATCTGCTCTCAGATTTTGGCAAGGGCACAAAAGCCCACGTGTAAAAATGTTCTCAGAATGAATTAAATTTCATGTAAAAGTGACCACACAGCAGGTAAATTCATAAAATAGTGGT
Organism: Parus major; assembly: GCF_001522545.3. Classification (NCBI taxonomy): domain Eukaryota; kingdom Metazoa; phylum Chordata; class Aves; order Passeriformes; family Paridae; genus Parus; species Parus major. The sequence goes on along the minus strand of NC_031773.1, from coordinate 29,722,389 downwards.
GATGATGGAAAATGTGACTAATCAAAAGGCTGCATTAACTTAATGAATAAAATTATCCTTTAATATAAACTGAGGTCCTTAAGTGCCTTATTTCAAAAACGCGTTTGTTTATTGTTCTGTAGTTTATAACAACTGTGTTATTTCACCTACCAGCACACTCTAGCAGTTTTATCTCTAACAGTGTTTGCATTCAAAATATGGGGGTTTTTTGAAAAAAAAAAGAAGATGAAATCAAAAAGCAACTCTGTGACACTGAGTCACTGAATTTGTTTTGCTAAGTGGATTAAACAAGAACATGAAAAAAGTATGAAAAAATATAAATGTTTTGATTTTTCACTTTGAAATTACTTGTCTCAAAAGTATTTAATTTTTGTTTTTGAATTCTCCCTTTTCCATTCAGAACTGGAATATAAAGTGCAGAGCCCCTTGGGTTATCAGGGCAACACAGACCAGGCACACAGCTGGAGCGTGCAGAGCTGTTGCTTGTTCTTTCCCTGCTGCGCATCCCTCTTCCCAAATCCATTTGATCTGAGTTTCACAGGTCCTTGTGGATTGATTCTCCTTCCTACCAGTGCATGTTTCTCTCCTTGATTTCTTCTTGAAAGTACTGACTCAACAAGTTTCTATAATCATAAAGAGTCAGGCTTGATGTTTTTCTGTGTGATTAGAAATGTTCCGCTCCCTGTGCGCTTTGAGAGCTGTAGGAGGCTGGTCCCAGGGTGGAATCTGAGCAAGCCCCGAGTAGGCTCTCAGCCCTGCTGTGTGTGTTGTTGGCAGGGGAGCCACAGTGGCAGCCCTGCTCTCCATGGTTCCTGCCCTGGAGATGCCTTGATCCAGCAGATCTCAAACAGCACCTCAGATTCAGGAGCCCAAATCATCTCTTCTGTTAAACTGAAGTGCAAATAAAAGGCTGCATCAGATAGTTAGCTCTCAAACAAGGCAGCTGAGGAAACATCTTCGAGTCTGTAACGTCTGGGCATTGATCAGGTGCAGAGGTTGAGAGGGATCTGGGAAAGGCATTCCTACCTCTTTCCTCCACCCAAAGCTTTCCAGCTGTTCAGTTGTGTTGGATCTCTTGTGTTGGACCTCTTTTCTCCTCACAAAACATTCTTAAATGGAAAAATAGGAATTTGCTTTTATAGTTCATAGCAATTACAAAGTAACTATTTTTATAAATTTGGTGGGACTACTCTTTTCTTTTTTCTTTTCTTTTCTTTTCTTTTCTTTTCTTTTCTTTTCTTTTCTTTTCTTTTCTTTTCTTTTCTTTTCTTTTCTTTTCTTTTCTTTTCTTTCTTTTTTTTTTTTTCTTTTTCCTTTTTTTAATAAGGTCTTTCACAAATGAGTTTTAAGCTCATGTGGGCTTCCTGCTCAAGCTTCATATACTTGTCAGGAAAGAAAAAAGAAAAGGTTTGCTTTTTTGGGGGCCAGGTGTTTTATATGGCTAAGTTAAGACATGCCTGAAAAGGCTGTGGTTATTTTCCTGTCTGAAAAATACTGCATTCATTTGTTATTTTTTCCCTTCCTTTTTTGTAACATCAAGCACATAACCTTTCAAACGTGCTATTTATTTCTGTGTTTTCTGTTTGTAAATCCCCTACGACCATTAGTTTCTTTGGAACACTGGAACTGAAAGTGGACATTAGTTTCCTCCTCTCCTCAAATATTCTTACAGATGTTACTGTAAATCAATTGCAGGGCTGACATAGCATTTGGCTGCCTGACAAATGTGCTATAGTAACGCACCTCAGTAAAATGTGGAATTTCTGAGGTACTGCTTGTAACTTTTTTGAAGCAGTTGTAAATTCTCATCCATGTCAGCACAGGTGGAAAGACAGTCACAAATAATGTATTCATGTGTGTGTGTGTGTGTGTGTGTGTGTGTCTATGTGTGTGTGTGTGTGTGTGCATGCACACGTGCTGGCGTGCGTGTATGTTCATAGAGGGTGTAGAGGTCGCCTGTGGTTATTCTTTCTAGGGAGTCCTCTAGGTGGTTCAGAACTTCCATTATTTAATTCAGCTGCTTGAAGCAAATTAGAAGAGCAAATACTCTCATTAAACTCAAAATTATCTTGCTAACAGTGTTTTGGAGAGAGAATGCGTGCCTGCAAATTGAAGCAAGGAGGCTGTGGCAGCTGAAGGTGGAGCTGGGCCTGGTAAACCATGACAAGCTTCACAGCAGCCCCTCAGGTAATGATAAAAGAGCCATCTCAGGTACCCACCATGAGTTTTTGCTTCTGAGAGGGCTGAGCCAAGCTGCTTTTCATCAAGAGAATTCAGCTGTGAGCTGGATATTATGATGGCAGTTCACAGCACTGGGCAGGGACGGGAGCATGTTATCCCAAGACCTTTTGCTTTCCTGTTTCCTTGTGGAATCTGTTCCAAGAGGCGAGATGTTTGGAAACGTTTAGGAATACAGGTAATCCTACTGAATGGTCCATGCTGACCAGGCAGCCCCCATTCAGCCTTCCTGGCTGTGCCAATTATTCTGCCTCCCTGGTGGGAACTTGCTTTTCATCTAAACACGTGCTGAGCCTGGCAAGGAGCTAGACTATCCCCAAAAATAAGAATTTTCTGTGTTTCCTATATCTTTATACATGAGTATAAGACTACTCAGAAGTTGTTACACAACAGCTAAGAGCAAAACATTTGGAGGAATCTTAGAATTTGATGAGCTGCTCTGCTGAACTTCCTGGGAGGAAAGCCAGGCAGAAATTCTGTGAACACTGATTTTGGAAATACTGCCTCTTCTTACAATGAATGGTAAGAAGTATATTTGCTTAAAAACTAAATAATAAGCTCACCCTAGAAATATCTTTCTTAGCTATTATTTCAATCATCATTACAGAAACATGATTTAGAATAGACCAGCTCACACTATATAATATTATTTGTAGAGCATGGATAGATACGGTGACAAACATCAAGCTGCATACAAAACTAGTGTTAAAAGAATATTTATTTTCTTAGTCAGAGACTTTAAAACCATGTGGTTTAAAGGTAAAAATGAGTATTTGGCTTAGTCAGAGTCTTCATGAACTGTCTGTCTTTAGCTGTAGGGCTTGGGTTCTTCATGATTCCTTTTAGCTGTTGGAAGGCTGGGCCTGTAGTCTCTGGTTACTGTCTTGGTTTCCCTGGGCTCAGGGGATATGTGATCAGCATCTCAGGAGACACTTCTACCCATGTCTTGGAAACCCATCTGAGAAGGAGCTGCACTGCTGTTCAAGGCTGTCCACAACTCTCTGACTACCTCAGAAAACAGATCAAAACAGATCAAATTAAAACCTTCATTTTGGGCAGATAGGGATAGGTCAGTAAATCTTGTGCTCTAACAATCTTTATTACTCAGTAGAAATGAGAAAAAATAGTACAGTTCAGTTGACTCCAGAAAGCCCCAAACAAGTTTATAGAAGGTGCAAGCAAAAAACTCCAGATATTTAATTGTAATTTGTTGCATCTGATGATGAAACTGACATCAGTAACATGATACTCTTTTCTGCTGACTTTAAATGCTTCTAATAGGAATGGAGTTGGATCTATTTTGACAATACTATGACGAGCAAATTATTGCAGGAAGTGCTCCTTTGTAAAAGCCATCTGTGTTTTCTCCTTCAATCCACTTAGAAATGTCTGATAAAACCTGCTTTCCCACAAATATAGGAGTCTTTTTCTGATTTTCAGCCCAAATTTACCCAAGGCAGATATTTGCTCTTTGGAATAACAGTTTTCTGTTGCTGAAAGGGGATGGAACAGTATCCAATACGTAGATTCCAATGTTTTCATAAAGACCAACCATATTCCTTCTCTGCCTTCCTGGTCTAGAGAAGCCAAATTTCTGTACTTTGAATATCATGTGTCTTTTCCTTAAAATTTTGGGCATCTTTTTCCTCTAAATTTATAAATCAAATAAAGAATCATTGTAACTCAACAATGGCAATCATCTGAAAAATTAGCTTTATTAAAAACTTTGCATTAAATGTTGACTAATGTAGCTTCAGCAAGGAAGAAATCAGTTTCTGTTGAGCAGAATCACAAGAAGGTTCTATCTTGTTCTAAAACAGGATGAGTTACACTGGGTGCAAGTTGGCCTTGTTAGAAGTCAATAGTAATATTCCTATTTAAATTAGGATTTTATTAGTGTTCTAGCAGTTAAGAATAGGATGACTGAAGGGGCTGGTTACAGTGAAAGGGATCACTGGGTTTGGATTTTTCTATTAAAATTATCTAATCTGTCATTAATGCAGCAAGCAATTAATTGGCCCTTACAACTAATGGAAATAAATCAATTTGATCAAAATCCAAAATGTGTCACTGCTCAGAAACCTGAATTTTAATGAAAAACAAGAGCATATTCTGACACTTTAGCTTGTCTGATCTCCATTCTAATCTCACTGAATGTTAGTTGTTTAAAGCACTTGAATAATTTTAACTACACTGCACCAATTTATCATTCTAGGTTTGAACCTGAAATTAAATATACAGAAGGCAGTGAAAGGAAAAAAAACAAAGCCTCAACTTTCCTGAGCAAGTAACTAACTAAGCAAATGAAGTCATATTCAGACTGCCCACATGTTCAGGATTGTTGCTGCTCCCTTCCAAACTTAGTGGTCCTGTTTTTTTATTCTTATCTCTGTTTTGCTTTCAGCTGAGATGCACCATGAAAGAAATATGGCCTTTCCTCTGTGTTTATAATTGCTTGAATTATAAGCTTCCTGTGGGAATGGCTACCATGCTGCTATGCTTAGGCATTTATGAAATGTCTCTATTTCTGTCTGTGTCCTGACATGGGGCAAAGGCCAAGCAGGAAAAGCAGGTTATTCTTTAAAAGGGTCATTCCTTTGGGAAGCAGAGAGATCCTCCCAGCTGCCTGCAGAGAGTTCCCCAGTGCCAACTTATTTCACCCCTCAAGACCAGCTTTGAGGACCAAATGCTTCTTTTTTTTCCTGTGATACTTCACACTCCTCATGATTTCACAAGTCAGGCAGGTGACTTTGCTCTGCAGCTGCAGGATGAATCTGCATTAGCTCAAAATGTGCTTACTTCTAACTTTGGCTTTGGTTTGACTTTGGCTTTTGTGTATTTGCTAAAGGGTCTTGCCCTTTTGTGCAAGCCAACATTATCCAAAGGGAATTTATTTTCTCACAACAGATTTCTTAGTCCCCCATTAGTAAGTACTTCCTTAATGGAAAACGTTGTTCAAACCCCTCACCACTGAGCATAAAACCACCTAAAACTACAAGAAAATATACAATTTAAAAGAGAAAATGTGAAATTTTTTTTATTTTTTTTTTAATGCATCCTATCATTCCTGAAACACTTGGCAAGAGTGCTTTAAGTGCACCGTAGTCACCCATGCCTTGCTGGGACTGGCTGAGCCCGTGGGCTAGACAGCCCTCTGGAAGTGCCTGTGTTTCTCTAAAATGTACTTGTGGCAGACACCTAGGGAAACATCTTGGTTAGCAAGAATCACTCCCGGCCTTTCGCTTTGTGTTGCTCTTTTCACACATGATGGAAAGACGACTTCGTCACTAACACCCATTCAGAAATGCATTTGTGTATGAGGTTCTAACAGCTAGGATTTCATTATTAGGCTGGGTGGAACTGTGAAGTCTTTGTTTGAGCACACAAATGTGAAAACAGGCACAATTTTTATCACTCTCCCCAAAGACCTAATATATTCAGTCTTATTCCAAATCCTGAGAGGTAAGGTTGTAGAACATGAAGAAGTATTGTATTTAATTTACTGTTTTATTATAAAATGAGCCACCAGGTAGATATTTATTTTGTAAGTTTGAATGGGAGAATTATATTTTGGTGCTGTAAAACTCTTATAATTTTATGCTACCAGCAAGATAAATAAATAAAATATATTGTATTTCTTAAGATACAGAATAGAAAAAGAGATTAACATTTTTTCCAACAAAAAATACTGTTCCATATTGATAAAATCCTGAAAAAAAATGTAGACCTTCTGAAATAGTTGTAGACAAAAGAAAAAATAGTTTTGTTTTGTTTTCTAAGTTTGACTCTTTCAATTCTTGTTTTCTCTAGTGAAAATTCAAGGGACTTCCAAAGCAGTATCCTCAAGCTTTCAGAAATTTCCAAATGTCTTTATCAGTTTGCTTGATGAATCAGAAATGTGTGATATTATGATACATCAAAGGCCTGTCTTTCTTGTATCAGGAAGATTCACTCCTTGTATCCATAAACTTGCACAGCAAAATGAGATTTCCTGATTGGGACACTGCAGAAGGATGGGAATATCTTTCTTGTCCTAATATCTCCATGTTCAGGTCGTATGTTTATTGTTGTTTTGGGGTTTTTTTAATGAATCAAGCAGATCCTTCTGTGATTAAATTCAGATGTGCTTTGGGGGACAGCTGTGTTTGAGCCTGTTCCCAGTGGTCAGCTGGGGAAGGAGTAGCAGTGGTCCCCCTGCAGAGCCTGATCACAAGCCTTCCAACCAGGGCTTCCAAAACATTTTGCAGCTGTAACACAGTCCTTACATCATTTCAGGGCATTATATGGTGACAAAAATGGGGGGAGGGAGGGAGGGAGGGAGG